>NC_061114.1:220644143-220741338 GCF_002878395.1 Capsicum annuum | reverse complement strand
TAGAGTATCCAGAGATAAGTGATTTGTGCAGTGGTGAGCCTTCTTTGTTCCAGAAGGCCTGTTATTTTAGATTATGTTATTCCTTTGTTTTGGTCTACTGGGGGCCTTGTCCCAACTTTTCAAACAATTGTCTTTAGATCATGTAGTAGAGATTTCGCAAACTATTCTAGATGTTGTTTAGTTGATTTCGAATTTCATTCCTTATTTTTAAACTAAATTCAGAGTTTGACCATGTTTTCGTATCAAGTTATATTTTTGCATCTTCTTTATTTAGGTCAACAAGCACGTCACCAGAACCCTGATGATAAAGACCTGGGTGATGAGGAATTACTGAATCCTCAAAACCCAAGAAGAGCTGAGCAAGTTGTTGCACCAGTGCAGCAAAACGTCAATAGAAATCATCCAGTCCAAAGAAGATATGGTCAACAGCCTATTCAATATGAGGCTGATCAAGATAATGAAGGAATGGACAGAGCTAGTACAATGGGTGCTATCATTCCTCTACTATTGGCACCAGGTGCAAAATTCAGCATAACAAGTACCATGATCCAACTCTTGAATCTGAAGGGGTTATTTGGAGGCTTTCCTGGTGATGATCCGAACATGCATTTGGTGAACTTCATTACCATTTGCAAATCCTTTGACAATCTGGGAGTGATCCAGAATATGATCAGGTTGAGGTTGTTTCCGTTGTCTCTGTCTGGAAAGAAAACAATGTTGGTGAATGAACTAGAACCTGATTCTATAACCAACTGGATACTGTTAAAAGATACATTCTTAGAATGGTTCTTTCCACCCTCCAGAAGGGTACAGTTGAGGGATGAAATTAGTAACTTCAGACAGCTCCCGACTGAAGCATTGCACGAAACTTGGGAAAGATTTAAGAAGAAACTTGCACAATGTCTGAACTATAATATGATGGACTTGTACTTGATGGAGACTTTGTATAGATATTTCAACTCTGTGACAAAGCCAATTGTCGACAATGCTGCAGGTGGTTCATTCATTGATCTCTCTTTTCTGGATGCTTTCGATATGCTGAATAGAATGGCCAAGCAGAGTCGAGCTTGGCACACTAGGGATTTTGTAGTAGCTATCCCAACTATTGCTGGTGATATAACTATGGAGCAGCGTAGAAGGGGTGAGGAGCGAGATCAGGACATAGCCCATTTGAAGACGCAAATGGACTTGCTGTCCAAACACTTGCTATCCGACAAGACTGAAATAGTTAAAGTTGTGGAATCTCAGGGTACTGTGTCTACAGGTGCTGATGCTGAGGCAAACTATGAGAGTAATTAGGGGGGTTTCCGAGGTAATAGCCAAGGGAACCAAGGCCGGACTTTCTATGACAAGCCTAATTATAAAGATAGGGAGCAGGGACATTGGAGAAACAATAATGACAGGAGTGGTTTGTATGTTCCTCCTGGAAGTCGAGATACTGCGACAACTAGTTCTGGCAAGATGTCCATGGAGGACATAATAGAAAAGCTATTGAAGAGAGTTGAAGCTACCAACTCAAGGGTAACTACTATGAAAAGTAAATTTTCTACCCTCAGTCAGTTGGTTAGCTTACACTCTGTTTTTATTAAGCAGTTGGAGTAGCAGATAAGCCAACTTTTGGCTACTCTGAACCAGAGAAAAGCTGGTACTTTACCTAGCGATACGGTTCAGAACCCGCAGACTGATGGCTCTTATATGGAGATTACCACTCGGAGTGGTAAGGTGTTACCCGGCCCTTCTATGGGCAAAGCTGTAGAGAATGAGGTAAGTATCAATGAACCAAAAGGAAGTAATCCAGTGGAGTCTAAGAAGCTGGATGATTATGCGGATATTTCGGAGAACGAAGACGAAAAGGAAGAGGAAGTGGTATTGAAAGAAATGCCAAGACCACCACCTCCATTTCCTCATAGATTGAAGAAAAAAGTGGATGATGAGAAATTTAGCAAATTCATGGCAATACTGAAGCAACTGACAGTGAATGTGCCATTAATTGAGGCACTTTAGTAAATGCCAAACTATGCTAAATTTATGAAGGAATTGTTAACAAAGAAGCGGAAGGTAATCTGTGAGCCGGTGGAAAACATCCACCACTGTAGTGTTGTTTCTTCACAATCCTTAGTGCAGAAAAAGCCTGAACCTGGAGCATTTACTATACCGTGCACAGTTGGGTCCATGAAGTTTACCAAAGCTTTATGTGGCTTAGGAGCAAGCATTAATATGATGCCACTTTATATCTACAAGAAGCTCAAATCGGGGGAACCTGGACCCACAACGATGCATCTTGTGATGGCAGACAGAATAGTGAAGCGACCAGTTGGTATATTGCATGATGTCACGGTAAAAGTGGATGACTTTATTCTACCTGCAGATTTTGTGATATTGGATTGTGATGCTGCTTTTGAGGTACCCATCATTTTGGGTAGACCATTATTAGCCACGAGAAGAGTATTGGTTGATATGGAGCTCAATAAGCTCAAGTTCAGGGATGGAAAAAAGGAGGCCAGATTCAAAATGCATTCTCCTATGAAGCAGATGGTGGAGATGAATACCTTCTCAGTTGTGGATGTATTCCAGGAAAATGGTAATAAGGTATCGATACAGTATCTTGACGAAGTCTGAGTAGTCAAGATACTGTATCGATACCTCATTATCATTTTTCTAGAATACATCCACAACCGAGAAGATATTTATCTCCTCCAACTGCTTCATAGGAGGATGTATTTTGAATCTGGCCTCCTTTTTTTCATACCTGAACTTAAGTTCATTGAGCTCCATATCAATCAATACTCTTCCCGTGGATAATAATGGTCTACCCAAAATGATGGGTACCTCAAAATCAACATCGCAATCCAATATCACAAAATCTGCAGGTAGTATAAAGTCATCCACTTTTATCGGCACATAATCCAATATACCAACTGGTCGCTTCACTGATCTGTGTGTCATCACAAAATGCATCATTGTGAGGGCAGGTTCCCTCAATCCGAGCTTCTTGTAGATATTAAGTGGCATCAGATTAATGCTTGCTCCTAAGTCACATAAAGCTTTGGTAAACTTTATGGACCCAACTATGCATGGTATAGTAAATTCTCCAGGGTCAGGCTTTTTCTGCACTAAGGATTGTGAAGAAACAGCGCTACAGTGGTGGATGTTGTCCACCGGCTCACAGCTTACCTTCCACTTCTTTGTTAACAATTCCTTCATAAATTTAGCATAGTTTGGCATTTGCTCAAGTGCCTCAATCAATGGCACATTCACTGTCAGTTGCTTCAATATTGCCATGAATTTTCTAAATTTCTCATTATCCACTTTCTTCTTCAATTTCTAAGGAAATGGAGGTGGTCTTGCAATTTCTTTCAATACCACATCTTCTTCCTTTTAGTCTTCGTTCTCTGAAATATCCGCATAATCATCCAGCTTCTCAGACTCCACTAGATTGCTTACTTTTGGTTCATTGATACTTACCTCATTCTCTATAGCTTTGCCCATAGAAGGGTCGGGTAACACCTTACCACTCCAAGTGGTAATCGTCATACAAGAGCCATCAGTCTGCGGGTTCTGAACCATATCGTTAGGTAAAGTACCAATTTTTCTCTGGTTTAGAGTAGCCGAAAATTGGCTTATCTGCTACTCCAACTGCTTAATAGAAGTAGAGTGTGAACTAACCAACTGACTGAGGGTAGAAAATTTGCTTTTCATAGTAGTTACCCCTGAGTTGGTAGCTTCAACTCCCTTCAATAGCTTTTCCATCATATCCTTCATGGACATCTTGCCAGAACTAGTTGTCGCAGTATTTCGACTTCCAGGAGGAACATACAAACCAATCCTGTCATTATTGTTTCTCCAATGTCCCTACTCTCTATCTTTATAATCAGGCTTGTCATAGAAATTCCAACCTTGGTTCCCTTGGTTATTGCCTCAAAAACCCCCTGATTACTCTTATAGTTTGCCTCAGCATCAGCACCTGTAGACACAGTACCCTGAGATTCCATAGCTTTAACCATTTTAGTCTTGTCGGATAGCAAGTGCTTGACCAGCAAGTCCATCTGCGTCTTCAAATGGGCCATGTACTGATCTCGCTCCTCATCCCTTCTACGCTGCTCTATAGTTATACCGCCAGCAACAGTCAGGTTACCCACTACTAAATCCCTAGTGGGCCAAGCTCGACTCTGTTTGGTCATTCTATTCAACATATCGAAAGCATCAATAAAAGAGAGATCAATGAACGAATCACCTGTAGCATTGTCGACAATTGGCTTTGTCATAGAGTTGAAAGATCTATACAAAGTCTCCATCAAGTGCAAGTCTGTCATGTTGTGGTTCGGACATTGTGCAAGTTTCTTCTTAAATCTTTCCCAGATTTTGTGCAATGCTTCGGTCGGGAGCTGTCTGAAGTTACTAATTTCATCCCTCAATTGTACCCTTCTGGAAGGTGGAAAGAATAGTTCTAGGAACGCATCTTTCAACTGTCTCTAGTTGGTTATAGAATCAGGTTCTAGTTCATTCAACCACATTATTGCCTCTCCAGACAGAGACAACGGAAATAGCCTCAACCTGATCGTATTCTGGCTCACTCCCAGATTGTCAAAGGATTTGTAAATGGTGATGAAGTTCACCAAATGCATGTTCAGATCATCACCAGGCAAGCCTCCAAATAACCCCTTCAGATTCAGGAGTTGGATCATGGTGCTTGTTATGCTGAATATTGTACCTGGTGCCAATGGTGGAGGAATAATAGCACCCGCTGTACCAGCTCCATCCATTCCTGCATCATCTTTATCATCCTCATATTGTATAGGTTGTTAACCATATCTTCCTCGTACTGGACGATTTCTATGACATTTCACTACACTGGTGTAGCAACTTGCTCAGCTCTTCTTGGGTTTTGAGGATTCAACAATTCCTCATCACCCAGGTCTTCATCATTAGGGTTCTAGTGACGTGCTTGTTGACCTAAATTCTTCACATTCACCTGGGCCCTGGCCAAAGCAGCTAGTCTTTCTGCTTCCTGTTGTTCTGCCATTCTCCCTATCAGCTGAGGTTCTGGGTTGATTGGTAAAAGTGGTTCTCTGGAACTTCTCATTTTTGGCATAAACAACACAGTACCTAAAATAGACAAAAACAACAAATAAACATAAATCAAGGAAATTAACTATCAACGAATTTTCGCGCATAAAATTTTTAGTCTACAACCGTATTCCCCGGCAACGGCACCATTTTTTATAATGCTCAAACTACACTATTGAATGGGTGTGAGCGATCGTTGTCAATATAAAACCCAACTAGGCTGGGGTTGAATTCCATGGGAATAAGGTGTGAACTTCATTTTGTTTACGAAATACGTTACTGGTAGTTTAATGTTTCCAAAAATAGGGGTTAAGTTTAACAATGAGTGAATTTTCACTTTCAGTATTTTAGTGTTTGTAATCAATCTAAATGGAAAACCAGAGCTATCTTCACCATGGGTTTCGGGAATTGACTGATACTAGGTAATGCTTGAGATTCTTGGAGTAAGTGGGAATAGCAGAATATCCCTGATGACTATACTATCTGACTTATCTCTTGTCCTCACCATACAATTTATTATCTAATTCTCTCGAACTTAGATAACTTATCTATTCCCAATAGGATGTTATCTCAGGTAGATTAATCCAATTACGGTATTAATCATTAAACAGAAGGTTGGTAGCTTCTGAGTCCCTGTTGATAATTCACGACCTCTAGTCTATTTCTTCGTTAGAATAAAATAAAACCTAAGGCATAACCTAATGTTTGCAACCACTAGATTTCAGTTAAAATAATAGAATTTCAAGATGTTTTACAACTCTTTGAAACCGTTACACCTAGCATCATGTCAAACCCTAATCCATGGATCCCATAACTCTGGCTAATGGAATTAACCGCTCATGATTTGATGAATGAAAGAACAAGTTGAATTCATAATAATATGGGTAAACTTACAAACATATGAAAAGCAACAAGTCGCTCCTTCAATTGAATCACGAAAAAGAAAAATCCACAAATAGTTGATAAGTGTTCCGAAAAAATAATGTCTCCAAGGTTCCCAAAAAAATATTCAGAGATTAAAGGATTAAAGAAGATTCTCGATAAAACCCTAAAAGATGTTATTTATACTTAACCCTACTTATGGAAATAAAATAACAAAAATCATAAAATTCTTCGGATTAGGTGACGCCGTCACTGATGCCACGTCAAGGTTCTGACGCCTTATCATGGATGGCGTCAGAATTGCTCCAGTTGCCTTCAAAATTTGTCTTAGGCTGATGATGTAACTGACGCCGCATCATCGATCTGACGGCGTATCACCAACGTCGTCAGATTTCTTCTTCAAGTTCAATTCTCTGGTTTAGGCTGATGCCCATCGTGACACCTTATCAGCTCTTTGACACCATGTCACCAATGTCATCAAAACTTTCTCTCAGACTTCAACTCTCTGGTCAGGGCTGACGCTACTTCTGATAGCCTATCACATGCTGACGACATATCAGCGATGTCGTCAGCCATGCCTCTTTCTCCTTTTTGCTCAGTTTTTAACTCTTTTGCTCCGATGTTGTTTATTTTCCATATTTTTACCTTTTTCAGCAAATTCACTAGAAAACACATCAAAACAACAAAAATTGCTAAAGATTTCGCAATTGTTTTGAGCCAAAAAGCATTAAATGTGTTAGCTTTTGCTCGCACATCAACAATCCATAGACTTGTGACCAATCTTATCACAGTTAAAACATTTTTCCTTGAATTTCTTCTTAGGTTGATTGCTTTCGTGTCCAGCTTTTTTGCACATTTTGGAGTTGTGATCGTCTTCTACAATATTTGCTCCATTCATTGTAGAATTTCCTCTTGGACTTCTTTCTGCGGTCTTATTGTCTTTTTCAATGCGCAATATTATGATTAGATATTCAACAAACATCTCCTTATGTTTGTGTTTCAAATAGTTCTTGAAGTCCATTCACATGGGTGGTAGCTTCTCTATTATTGCTGCTACTTGAAATGCTTCATTCACGATCAAACTTACAATAAAGTTTATGTGAATACTAAGGACATTTTTAAACTGTTCAACAAAGGCATTTATCAAAATCATACCTTCCGCAGGGAGATCATGGATGATCACTTGCAGTTCCTACACTTGGGAGACAACCGATTTGTTGTCTATCATTTTATATTCTAGGAATCTTACAACGAAGAACTTTTTAGTTCCTACATCCTCTGTCTTGTACTTCCATTCCAGCGTTCCCCACAACTCTTTTGTTGTCTTTGTTACACTATACACATTGTAGAGATCATCTTGGAGATCACTTAAGCTATAGTTCCTACAAAGGAAATCAGAGTATTTCTAAGACTCCACAATCACAAATCGCTCTTGTTCAGAGGTTCCCTCGGGCACCTTTGGAGCTTCCCAAAATGTGAACCTTTGAAGACAAAGGTAGAAAAATATTTTTTGCTGCCACCTTTTGAAGTCAATACCTACGAACTTTATGGGTTTCTCCGCTAGTGCTAATGCCGACGAAGTATTCGTACGACTCGTTGTGGCAATACTAGTTGATGCCACAGCATTGCAACATCATGCACTTGACCATCCGTAGTCATTTTCCTGTCACAACAAGATAGTAACTTTAGTATATAAAAATATTATTAATAAAGTTTCAACAACTTTAAACACCTCTTGTTTCTAGTTTAATGATGAAGTTTTTATGACTTCCAATCGTCAACCAAGTGATTTTTAACTTGTGATGAAGATTTATATATTCAAATCACTAGTTAAGTTCAAACAGAGTAAAAATCTTAAAGTTTTAATCTCCAGAAATCAAGCTATACAGATTCTGGGTTATTCCTTAAAATTATTATTTTCAATGTTTTTGGGTACACAAATATGTATGTATGCACACAACAACTTCAATAAAAGTTCAAGTCCAAGATTAGGACACCTATGAAGTTACACAACATCTTCAACACAAGATTAAAAATAATCTATCCAAGAAGTGTGTTATTATTTCAGAAATAAGATGAAACAGAAATTTAAAGCCAACTCCCCCGCCTTCACGGAGTGTCCTTAAGGAATAATTCTCCTCACTGTACCCGAGGTTATGAAATTTTTCTCCCTGGATAAAATGGTTTTCAATCCAACAATAGTGGTACCTCAAATTATTAGATTTGTCGAACTCATTCAACGGCTAATGATCACATTGAGTTTTTGTATAGAAGAAGAGTGTTTTGCTATCAAAAATCATGTCTATACCTGAGGAATATGTCAGGTATTTATAGCATTAAGGTGTCCCTTCGAAAAGGAAGCATTGGTTCAGCAAAAAGGCACTGCCTGATCTCCTTGAATGGTCGCATCCATTCAAGGTGCCTGCACATAGAGAAAAACATTTTAAATAAATTTTATCTAAATCCAAACTCGAAGCCGAGCGAGCGACGACAACGCGAGGCACCTCTTGGTTCTTGCGTCACTTACCATGTGGAGTAAGTGTTTCTTATTATAAATACTTGAAAGTTTCCTTCTCTCACCAATGTGGGAGAATTAGTAGACTTTTCATTTTTAAGTACACTTGCCATTTTAGTGTGGACTCATTTTTCCTCCACTTTTTTTCCACCATTTTCCATTCACACACATACCTTGAACCCAACAGAATAAACATTGAACCCTAGAAATTATAGATGGAAAGTAGGATAACCATCACTACCTACAGTCTTCCAACATATGAGAGTTATTTAGCATAAGTTGCCTTGATCCGACTAGTGATCTTTTCCACGAGCACATAACATTCAGTCTTATCCACCTTTTTGACGAAAGAGGTAGCCCTAAATACCTTATTGGAAAGTAGCCTAAAGAGAAACTAGTAGCATCCATTAATTGTTGAGTTGAAGTTGAAGATATTTGTAACTTGAAAATTTGGCTCGTACTTTGTTGAGTTTTATGGCATATAGTTTAAACTTGTGTGTTGTTGAGCATTACTTGAATATTTAACTCAGATTTAGGAAGCTACACGACTTAAGATTCAGATTGAATTTGAGGAGTTTTGCGATATGTAGTTTAAGCTCGTGCACCAAGGATTATTACAGCTTGAAGATTTAACTCAAATTTAAAGAGCTTCATGATTTGAAAATTTTTCTTAAATTGAAAAACTTTTCAACTTAGAGATTTAGCTCAAATTTAAAGAATCTTTTGATATACAGTTTAGGCATGTGCATCCAAGAGCATTATAACTTTTAATTTAGGCTCATGTGAGTTGAAGCATTATAAAGTGCCTTTTAGGCTCTTACAATTAGGAGCTTCATTGACTTGAATATTCCGCTCAAATTTGAGAAGCTTTATGACAAATACTGTCACGACCCAAGCCGGGGCCCTGGCCGTAACGGGCATTCCGAACCATCAACCCACTAGTGATATTGTTCACTCTGGGCCCAGGCCCTCACGACTTTAAAACGTGTCACTAGGGAGTAAGGCTTGCTTTCTTATTATATACCCAGTATCCCTCCTGTGTTTTGTCGATGTGGGACTCCTTCTTAAGTTGCAGTGTTACATACACTCCCTTATAGACTTAGCTTCCTCGTTAAGGTTTGCCCCACCGAATGGTCCCCACATTGAATGGCCCTTTATGGACTCAACATCCTCGCTGAGGTTTGCCCATGGGCATCCCGAACCATCAAGGCTCCAGCGTCCTCGCTGAGGTTTGCCCCGCCTTACCGGGATTCGCCTACACTCAGTTTGAACTCTGGCCCACATCGACAGGGCTGACATAGGAGAGACTCTAATACCATTTTGTCACAACCCGAGCCGGGGCCCTGGCCGCAATGGGCATCCCAAACCACCAAGGTTTGATACCCCTGAACTCCTCAACCCACTAGTGATATTGTCCGCTCTGGGCCCAGGGCCTCACGGCTTTAAAACGCGTCACTAGAGAGTAAGGCTTGCTTACTTATATACCCAGCATCCCTCCTGTGTTTTGCCGATGTGGGACTCCTTCCTAAGTTGGGTGTTACAAATACTTCCATCTCGTTTGTCAAATAACATTTTAACTTGAAGATTAGCTCAAGAGATTTAAATCTTGATCTTGAATTAGATGATCTTAATCTTAGTTTATACTTGAATAGGGCTTGAAGATTGATTTTGAATTTGATGGTCTTGATCTTGACTTGTCTTGAATTCAAGCACCTGATTGAATTCAGCAGTCCTGCGCTTGACTTGAACTTGAATTCAACGTCCTGAAGCTTGATCTTGAATTTGATGGTCTTGATTAACTTGTACTTGAATTTAAATTCAATAAATTTTCATTATCACGCTAATACCCGTATAGTTAATACTCGCATAATTAATTGCTGCTATTAGTACATGCATAATTCTAGATAACTGCTGCTGGACCTGATTGTTATTAGAGCTTAAAAGCTGAATTCCATGTTATAATTCGAGCTCAAAAGCTCCTGTCCATATTTCAAGATTTAGTCATCCATTTAATTTTTAATTTTTTAATTGTTTCGTTTGCTATATAAACAGAAAATCGCAGGAAATAACTTATCAAAAGAGTCAAAATATGGAAGAAGATTGGGGTGAAATTTTCAGAGATATTCGAGTAATGGAAGATGCACAAAAGATGGATGAAAAAGAATATGATATTGGACAAGCTAATGAAGATTACATTGTTAATTTGGTTACAGCTGAAAATGAAATTGTGAATGCTGGACTCAACAGTCGACTTCCTTCAAGAATTATGCACCATGCATGGCTTCTACAAGTTCGCAATACTGCAATCAGCAACATTGTTAGAGTAAATTAATCATTCTTGAAAACACCATTTCATTATTTTGAATATTCATTATATTCTTTGAATTATTCATTTTTGAAGTATATATACAGGTAGGAGGACCTTTAGGAGTCGGACAAATCATTGTCTACACAGCAATGGTTTATGTTGATAGGTTTCTTTCACTTATGCCGATACAAGTACGTACTAATTTCTTAAATTTGACTACGTTTTAGAAGTAATTCAATCGAAGATTTATCAGAAACAGTTTTCTACTTTCTGAAGATAAGGGTAAGACCGCTTAAATTAAACACACCTTAGCTTCCCAGACCCTCATTTGTGATTATACTGAGTATGTTATTGTTGTAATTTTTCCTTCTTAATTTATGTGATACGGTGTATAAAATTTAAGAAAGAAAAGATGACTTTTAAAATTTTTACCAAATAACTTCATTAAGAGTAGTTATATTGTTTCCAATGTGGAAAGGTGATATTTTTTTCTTTTTGGAGACTATTCGGAAAGAAAAGTGTACCAAATTCGGAGTGGGACTTTTTAGAAGTAGGTAATGAGGAGACGGATTAGGATAGAAGCATAGTAGGTAGGTTGCGTCATTGTTAGTAGGTAGAAGGAGTTTATTTTGGTAGATGTGCTTGTGGCTATAATATTACTAATTATTTCACAGTGTGTTATTATTTGGCGTATTACTTGGTGAGTCTTGTTTATGTTATTATTGGGTGAGGTTTTTCCTATTGTTTCTTGTCCCTTCACTATTTATCTTCTAGACTGTTGTATCTTGAGTAGATGATTTATCAGAAACAGTGTCTCTGAGGTAGTTATATGGACTGCGTACCTCCCCAGACCCTTGTTGTTGTTGTTTGTTACTGTTTAGAAGTAAGTTATGAATTTTTTATTTTTATCTTATTGTAGAAGGGAAGATTCTTGGTAGCAAAGCTACTGTCAGTGGCATGTTTACTTTTGGCTAATGAGGAAGACCGTTATACAGATGATGACGAAGAAGAATTATCACGTTATGAGGAATTTGCAAATTGTAATATGAGAAGCATAATGAATATGGCTAATAGTGTTCTTGAACAATTTGAAGGGAATATGACTTGTGTTACTCCTATTGAGTTCACAAGATATTTTCTATCGAAATTCTGCAAAGAAAATTCAAGAAAAGATTATGTCAAAATCAAAACTGTGGAAGTCATCATGAGTACACTTGGAGGTAATTACTACTCATTTCTTTTTTTTTTTTTTGGTCGTGACTGATTAATATAGTTAAGAGCTTGTATGGATTGAATTATTTTAGATGTTTTTCAGTCAAAAATGCTTGAGGGTGTGTTTGTAGGATATGAAAGGAAAATATTTTCTAGAAAAATAAATGGTATTTTGATCTATTTTCTTGTGTGTAGGAAGGAAAATATTTTCTTTTAACTTATTAGCTTAAATTCTTTAGGATTTACATAATTTGCAATCTCTACATTTGATTTTGTATGTTTGCATTTGAAATGTGTTTTGATCAGTCAGGTTAATTACATTGTTAGACTTGATAGGATTTTTCATTTTTGACAACTTAAATATAATCGTTTGATGGGTCATTTTTTATTCAACTCATTACATCAAGTCAACATATCAGTCATGAACTAGCTTACCTTTCTAAACTTGGGTGAGTTAATTAAAAAGGGATTACTTTTTCCACCAAAATGCATGAATACTCTTAATATGCGCTTGAACATGTAATTTCATTTCATGATTTGTTTACTGAAGCAGATGTGAAGTTAATGAGTCTGAGACCATCTATAGTAGGAGTAGCAGCAACATTATTGACATCAAACCCAAATATATTGACAAAGGAACAGATAAAGAGTAAGATTGCTGCCAGGTTGCCTCCAAAGTGGCTTATACCACTTGTGAGTATTATATCCTTTTCAATTATTCACCTTTTTTTTTGTAAATTAAATATTCTAATTAAGTCATAATATATGAATCTTTTGGAAATTGATTGTGCAGGATGAGGTGTATTCTTGCTATAATCGTTTGCTAGAGACCAACAGGCAGAGACTTGACATAAGCTGAAGGCATGCATGAAGGAAACAAATTAAAGGCATGCATGAAGACCAAAATTCTAGATAAAATTTAGTAGCAATTTTCTCAAGAAATGTTAAAGTGTGGTATGGATTGTAGTTAGCAGAAATACTATGAAATAGTTATTATATATTAGACTTTCATATCTTATAATTCTAGCAGCATGAAGATCAACGTGCTAGATATTTTTAGCAACAATTTTCTCAAGAAATGGTAGTGTGATATGGACTGCAGTTAGTAGAATATTATGAAATAGTTATTATTATATACTAGTTTTATAGGCTCGTGCTAAGCCCCGGTTCAAACTCAAGTAATTTAATATTTTATATAATAATATGAGTATATATATAAAATAATTACATCTTCCAAAGATCATAAATTGAAAAACACGAGTACTATTTTTATGAGTTTATGAACATATATATTCTATAGCTATAAATAGAAATATATTTGTTTTGTTATGAAATATAAAGCAAATAAGAATGTGGGGTGGGGAGGGGGCCGGCTTGGGGGCTTGGGGTGGGGGGTGAGCCTTGGGACTGTAATGGTGCTGGGGGAGGGGGGCGGGTGGCTTTTTTTTCCTTTTTTAATTGTTTTAATATAAAAATGACCAAAAAATGATCATCGCTCGCCCCCATGCGCGTGCAGTGACGCGTTTAGTCCTACTCATCCAATTTTGCATGCCACATAAGTTTGGTCAATGGTGAGGTTTAAAATATTGTGTTTTGATGAGTTCATGTGACAAAAGTCTAAGTAGAAGTATTCACTTTACAAGTTCGGACAAGTACAAGGATCGACGAGACCATTTCACCTATTTTTTTCTTAAAATACCAATGACAAATTATCGACTTGTTTTGTGACTTCGTCACCCTTCCGCCCTTTCCCTTTTTCTTTTTTTTTGTTATTTTTCAGTTATTACTATTACTATTATATAGAACGGTTACTAAATTGGTAGTATGATAATAAGTTCACGTATTCATTATTGGGTTCATAGTAATGAAAGGGTGTGAATGAAAATGTTAAAACATGCAGGAACACGTGAACAGTGACTGTTTTGCGTGAATACTATTCACGTAACAGTGCACTGCTTCACGAACTGACGCATGAACAGTGACTGTTTTGCATGAACAGTAGCACTATTTCGCGTGAACAGTGCACTGCTTCACAAACTGCTGCAACACTGTTTCGAACTGATGCAATGTTTCACGAAATGGTGTACTATTTCAGAAAATTACTGCAATGGCTTAAGTAAACAGACATGTATTTTCAGGAAAAGACACACACCTCTAAATTGAACCAATGCCACCTTTCAAAGGGGCATGTTGTGGCTATAAATAACCTGCTTTCTTCCACAGGTTAAGATAGAAAAAATTTTCAGAATTACGAGCTTCTTCTTCTTCTTAAAAATACTCTAAGTGTGATCATTCAAACCGTGAGTGTGTTCGAAGAATCCGCCTATTTGAGGTACTACTATTGTCGGATTGAAGGTCATTTTATCCTGGGAGGAAGATTCCATAACCTCGGGTACAGTGAGGGGAATTATTCCTTAAGGAAAGTCCGTGAATTTGGATGACTTGGCCTTAACAATTTCTATTTCATCTATATTTCTGAAATATAAAATACACCTCTTGTAAAGATCATTTTGATCTTGTGTTGAGGGTATTTGTTCAACTTATTGTGTTCTTCCTCATACTTGAACACGAGTTGAAGTTGTTATTCTATTATACAGATTCTACATACCCGTATTGTAGAAGATAACAATCTTAAAGAATAAGCTTACGGAATCTGTATTGCTTGTTTTTGGAGATTAAATGTAATACCCCAGGAAATTTTTCGTTGAAATTTTGTGCGTAAACATGTTAGGTTCTATCTTCTAGAATGAATTATAAATTTTTCGTGTGAAATGTCTTAGATTATGACCCATCATTGCGTAAAGTATCGAATAAGCTTTCCAACAATAAGTGGATCATCCAAAACGGACACCCGAGCGACGAGTTATGAACATTCCGATCTAACTGTGAATAGTAGTAAACAGTAAAACGTGCAGGAAAAAGTACTGAGGCCTGGCTTCTCCAACTTTAAACGATCATAACTCCTTGTAAATAATGATCTAGGTGATCTACTATATATCAACGGAAAGCTCTGCGAGTCCTCTTTCTAATGAAATTGGTTTCATCCAATTTGAATATCGGAGTAAAACATTATGGTTGATCTACTTCAGACTATCAAAACAGTCCATCAAAGGACAGATTCGAGAATTTTTTTAATTTTTAGGGGCATTTTGGTCATTTTTCCTCACCCAAAATCCATCCAAACCCTATATTTAAGCTTATTAGAAGCATTATATGTTATATTTCATCAAACTCCCTCAAAAAGAAAACCCTAAGCTCCTACATCCAACTTCAAGAACCTCCAAAGTTCACCATTAATTCTGCAAATTTATTCAAGATTCCAAGTTCCTAGTTCAAGAACTCCAAGAACCATCATTCAAAGGCACGATTAACATCTCAAAAATGAGTATCGATCTAAAGTTCATCATTCAAGGTATGTGGGGTTTTTCAACAAGAACTCTCTTTCGTTCTTGTGCCCAAAAGTAATTTTCTTTACAAAGGCATGATTTTTATTTGATTTTTATGAATTTGAAGCATGAACCCATATCTTATGATGATTATTATAAAATCTTGATGTTTATGATTTTGAAAGATGAATTTACATGTGTGGTGATATAAAGCATGAATCTTGAACGATATTTATCATGATTTTGATATTTGGGTCGTGAATCCCCATTGGAAATTGTGTTTTTTAGAAAGTGTGTGTTATAAGCACGTTGATGTTGAATATTTGAGATATTTTGAATGATTTGACCTTTTGGTCTTAATGGAGTTGTTTTGAACTCGTGTGTGAAAGAAATCTACAACGTGGTTGATTTTGATAGATGGGAAGCATGATGGATCCCGATGTATATTTATATATTACTAAAATTATTTTGTTGTGGATTGTCTGTGAAATGATCTGAGATAAGTTCGGGAGAAATATTTAGCACCGAGTGGGAGGTATAAAGCGACCTTACTTTCCTAGAACTACGTGCCCCCGTAGGAGTGAGCCTGAGGCTGATTTATATAGTGATCACTAGTTTTTATGGATTTGATATAGATAGTCCTACTCCGATGGCAAGGATAGGAAGGCTCTCCCCAACGCGGGTTGTAAGTTGGACTCCATATAGCTCATATGGTTTATGTCGGTTATAGGATCTCTCAGTGTGTGTGTGTTTCCTTGTGTCTATGGTGAATGGTGAAGTAATTTGAAAGTGGAATTGTGAAAGTTATTCTTTCGAAAGATTTAAATGATACTTACATTATGAGAATTGATATTCTTGATGAACCGAAAGTGATTGACAAATTATATGATGACTCACATGTGTTATTGTACTTATTTCATCCTTTCATGATTATGACGATTTTCTTCGGGTTATGTGAGTCTTTCATACATCCTGCATATTTCTTAAAAAAAATTGTGATGATGATGTTTATACAACTGTATACACCCCCATATACTCGGTTCCTTTCCATGGTACTGACTCACATCTTCGGATGTGGGCTGCATTTTCTCTGAATGTAGGTTCAGGTGCTCAGTTCCAGGTTCGACAGTGATTCTTCGGGCACGCTATTCTACATCCTCTGTTGTGGTGAGTCTCATGTTTCGAGGAAGTGATGTCTGATGTTGGTTTCACGGAATCGTTTACATTTGATAACTGAGTATGAGTCAGTTGGGGCATGTCTCAATGGCTCGCTGGTTTTATTGATTTTCTTAGAGGCTTGTCAGACTAGTATAGATGTTGGGAGTTGACTAATAAGTCGTATTTTGTTATATTTCTAAAATTCTTTTATTCTTGGATGATGATTACTCTGTTGATATTCAAGGGTTATTTATGGAAAACCCGTTGATTTGTGTTGACCTGAATGAAAATGGCTCAAAGGGTTAGCTTGGGGCTACTCATATCCTCAAGCACCGTGTGACGCTCCAGAACTCGTTTTTCGGGGCGTTACATTAAAGCTTAGGTTTTCTACTCCGCTTGAATTTAACTAGTGATTAGCAGACATAAAATCTTCATCACAATTTAAGGTTCACTCGGTTGACAATTCGAAGTAATAAAACTTCATCTTTAACTAGAAATAAGAAGAAGAAGAAGAGTTTAAAGTTATTTAACTTTATTAATAGTATTCTGAAAAATACTAATTTTTCTGTCTTGTGGTGATAGGAAAAATGACAACTGAAAGTCAAATGATGGATGCGACTACGTCTATGGGGGAAAATAATATTGCCATATCAAGTCGCACAAATGCTCCGCCAACGATGGTACCGGCGGAGAAGCCCGAAAAATTTTTTGGCATCGACTTCAAGCGGTGGCAACAAAAGATGTTCTTTTACCTCACTGGATGGCAATGAAAAGAGTTTTAGGGTATCTTAAATACACTCAAAATTATGCTTTGCATTATAATAAATATCCTGCAGTACTTGAAGGATATAGTGATGCAAATTGGATCACCGGATCAAACGAAGTAAAATCCACAAGTGGATATGTATTTACTATTGGTGGAGGAGCAGTTTCTTGGAAATCATTCAAACAGACTTATATCGCTCGCTCTACAATGGAATCTGAATTTATCGCATTGGATAAAGCCGGTGAAGAAGCAGAATGGCTCCAGAATTTCTTAGAAGATATTCCTTATTGGCCCAAGCCAGTGGCACCAGTATATATACACTATGATAGCCAAGCGGCAATAGGTATGGCAGGGAGCATGATGTATAACAATGAATCTCGTCATATAAGACAAAGACATGATACCGTTAGAGAACTTCTCTCTAGTGGAATTATCACTGTAGACTATGTAAAGTCAAAGGATAATGTGTCGGATCTACTTACAAAAGGCCTATCTAGAGAAGGAGTGGAAAAAACATCCAAGGGAATGGGTTTAAGGCCAAGGACAAGTCAGCATGGCGGTAACTCTACCTAGCAGACTGGAGATCCCAAGAGCTAGGTTCAAGGAGATCAAACAAAGTTGTGTCTGACATGTTCAACATTGTCAATTACCCAACCCATTATCATGGTGTAGACAATGTATAGTAAACAAGGATAAGACTTAAGGTGAAAAGCCTTTTAATGATTATCTAAATTTGGCAGATTTGACCTAATAGTTTAATTTATAGTATTGAACGTTTAGAAATCATCTACGTGTGGGCGAAGTGGAAGCCGCTTCAAAGAGAATGTTAGTAAAGGCCTATTCTCTAAGCTCTCATGAAAATCGGGATGTGATCATGGCTGAAAAGAACAAAACCGTAAGAACCATAAACGGTAAAAGGTTGGTTGTGTGACATGTGTTGTCTAGGTGTACATTAAAGCTCAACGGTTCAAAGATATCAAATCTACCGATTGACCGAGTGTATCCGATGCATGTTCACTATGAAAAGTTCAAAGGAATACCCACTTATCTAGATGCAATCAGTCTTTGCTTGATGATCACATACTTGTCCATAAAAGTTTTACGAAAATAATAGTCATTCCCCATTCATGTGGGGGATTGTTGGGTTCATAGTAATGAAAGGGTGTGTGAATGGAAATGTTAAAACATGCAGGAACGTGTGAACAGTAACTATTTTGCGTGAACTCTAGCACTGTTACGTGAACAGTAGCACTGTTTCGCGTGAACAGTGCACTACTTCACAAACTGACGCGTGAACGTGACGGTTTGGCGTGAACAGTAGAACTGTTATGTGAATAGTAGCACTATTTTGTGTGAATAGTGCACTGCTTCATGAACTGCTGCAACACTGTTTCTAACTGATGCAATGTTTCACGAAATGGTGTACTATTTCAGAAAATTACTGCAATGGTTTAAGTAAACAGACATGTATTTTCAGGAAAAGACACACACCTCTAATTGAACCAATGCCACCTTTCAAAGGGGCATGTTGTGGCTATAAATAACCTGCTTTCTTCCACAGGTTAAGATAGAAAAAATTTTCAGAATTACAAGCTTCTTCTTCTTAAAAATACTCTAAGTGTGATCATTCAAACCGTGAGTGTGTTCGAAGAATCCGCCTATTTGAGGTACTGCTATTGTCGGATTGAAGGTCATTTTATCCTGGGAGGAAGATTCCATAACCTCGGGTACAGTGAGGGGAATTATTCCTTAAGGAAAGTCCGTGAATTCGGACGACTTGGCCTTAACAATTTTTGTTTCATCTATATTTCTGAAATATAAAATACACCTCTTGTAAAGATCATTTTGATCTTGTGTTAAGGGTATTTGTTCAACTTCATTGTGTTCTTGTTCATACTTGAACTCGAGTTGAAGTTGTTATTCTATTATACAGATTCTACGTACCCGTATTGTAGAAGATAACATTCTTAAGGAATAAGCTTACAGAATCTGTATTGCTTGTTTTTGGAGATTAAAGCTTAGGCTTTCTACTCCACTTGAATTTAACTAGTGATTAGAAGACATAAAATCTTCATCACAAGTTAAGGTTCACTCGGTTGACGATTCGAAGTAATAAAAACTTCATCGTTAACTAGAAACAAGAAGAAGAAGAGTTTGAAGTTATTTAACTTTATTAATAATATTCTGAAAAATACTAATTTTTCTGTCTTGTGGTGATAGAAAAAATGACAACTGAAAGTCAAATGATGGATGCGACAACGTCTATGGGTGCAAATAATATTGTCACATCAAGTCGCACAAATGCTCCGCCAACGATGGCACCGGCGGAGAAGCCTGGAAAATTTTCTGGCATTGACTTCAAGCGGTGGCATTAAAAGATGTTCTTTTACCTCACCACTTTATGTCTACAACGGTTCACTAGCGAAGACGCTCCCAAGGTGCCCGAGGGAACCTCGGACAAGGACCCTTCGTTACTGTAGAAGCTTGAAAACCTTCGGATTTCCTTTGCAGGAACTATATTCTGAGTGGTCTCCAAGACGACCTCTTAAAATACCAATGAAAAATTATTGACTTGTTTTGTGACTTCGTCACCCTTCCGCCCTTTCCCTTTTCCTTTTTTCTGTTATTTTTCAGTTATTACTATTACTATTATATAGAACGGTTACTAAATTGGTAGTATAATAAAAAGCTCACGTATTCATAATATCACAAGAACCAGTAAGGAAAGAGAAACCAAGAAAAAGAAAGAGATGGAAAGTTCGTCAAGTGAAGAAGAAGAAGTGCTTAAAGAAAATGGCGTTGGTGATGAAATAACGACGACTACGCTGATGAGATGAATCACATACAGTTTCTAATTGGGGGCGAAATTGACAATTTTGGATTAAATGATCATGAAAATGATCCTGGACCAAATGATCATCAAGATCCAGATATCCTGGATGAAATTTGGGAGCAAGAAGTTCGCCATAATGCAATCCTTTACATTGTCAGAGTTAGGAATCAACAACCTAGTATCTCTACTTTTTAAAATTTATATTACCCTCCATAAACCCCACTCGTATGATGTGAGGAAAGGCTAAATTGTTTTCAATTTTGATATAGACAGGGCAACAATTTCTACATATATATGTGGACAAAGTTCTTGTTGAGCGAATAGTAGATGTAAGAAAAGATTTGACTCCTCAGAAAATGATTTTCTGAATTTGTTTATCATTTTTATTTGTATGGATTTTTTAAAATTGTTTAGGTTGGACAGTACGGGACGGTGATATTATTATCATTGGCTGCAAAAATGGATGAAAGTATATAGTAGGAAATTTCGGCATAAATGTGAATTTAATAAGGGAAATGGAGTGGATGATTCTTGATGATTTTAGTTGGGATATGCATTATGTTATTCCTTTTGATTTCATACAATTTTTCGTACGAAGATTCTGTAGAGATGTTCCAACCAGATACTTAACAAGAATAAGAATTTATGAAATCATCACGAGTGTTCTTCATGGTAATTAATTAATTACTGTTTTCTGATAATTTTTGTGAATTAGGAGTAATTAATTAAACTTTTGGCTTGTTTTGTTAAGCAGATGTGAGGATAACGAATCATAGACCATCTGTAATAGCAGCAGCTGCAGCACTGTTAGCAGTAAATAGAAATTTGACTATAGAACAAGTGGGGATTCAGATAAATGCCTTGCATTTAAATGAACTTACTCTAATTGTATGTTTTCGTGATCCTCTTCTAAAAAATCTATATTCTCTTCTTCTTTTTTTTTATATTACTTGTTTGGAATCTAATGGTATTTCTGTGTTAATTTCGTAATAATGTGTGGTACTGCTACAATAGATTGTGACAGCTGAAGGATATATGAGGATGATGACGGTAAATATGGACTTCAGTTTACCTATCTCTTAAAGTTTCAGTTTTTTTTCTTTTCTAATGTCTTTTCTTCTTTTTTTTTTCTTTCTTTTTTTCTTTAATTTGCTTTTTTTATTTTTCATTTTTTTTTACTCATTCCTTATAATTTCTTTTTTTTCTTTCTCATTTTTTCATCTATTTTTTTATTTATTTATTTTTATTTCTTTTTTCTTTGTATTCTTTTTTTTTTTTCGTTTTCCCCTTTCTCATTCTTATTTTATCATTCGTATTCGCTTGAGACCTACATGAGTTAATAAATATAAGCTTCTAATTATCCCATTTAGCCTATATAATTCATAACATCTCTTATCAATTAAATATAATTCATAGTCCCACTCCTTTATTATTATTTTTTTCTATCTTTTATTTTTCTTTCTTTTTTTTATTTATTTTTTTTGTTTTTTCTTTCTTTTTTCCTTAATTTACTATTTTTTTCTTTTTTTTTCCTTTAATTTACTTTTTTCTATTTTTCATTTTTTCCACTTATTTTTTACTCGTTTCTTACACTTTTTTTCTTTCTCCTTTTTCATCATTTTTTTCTTTTTCAATTTTATTTCTTTGCATTCTTTTTTTTTGGTATTTCCGTTTCCCCCTTTTTCATTCTTGGTTCGTCATTTTTGTCATTTTTCTTATTTTTTTATATTCTTTTCCTCATCTTTTTTTTGTCATTGGATTTTATATTTTTTTACTTTAAATTTATTTGTATCATACTATATATTTCAAATAAATTTATTATTTTTCTTTGAATAGTTTAGTTGTCAATATGTGCAATTTATCATTTCTATTTATATACAAATAAGTATATGAATTAAAATCAGCATGGGTTGTGGTGCAGTGGATGGGGCTGCTCCACCCTTAACCAGAGGTCGAGGATATGACCCTGGTTATGGAGAAAACTTTGTTGGGAGCGCTGCCACCTTAATGGGCCCTGCAACGCCCAATCCGGATTAGTCGGGACTCCAATGCAGGCACCGGACACCGGATGAAAAAATAAAAAAAATATATGAATTAATTGAATTTTCTTGAAACTAAAATATATATGGCTGAGGATCCACATAGCCCTCGAATTATAAATGTTGGGTGAATATAAATCAATATGCGCTTATGGTATTTTCGTTATCATAAAAAAAAAAAAAAAAGGGAAATCAAAAATAGAAAAAAAAAAAAAAAGTAGAAAGAGAGGTAGAAGTTAGAGATAGAAGAGAGAAAATAGCGTAAAGAAAGAATTGAAGAAAAAAAATACAAAAAAAAATCAAAAATAAAAAATAATGAAAAAGGAGAAAAGGAAAAGGAAAAAAGATGATGGTGAAAACAAATATACTGAGTGGTTACGATATTTTAGTCATCATTCATAATTTGTACTCGACTTAACCATGTTCTTCGAAAATAAAAAAATATAAAACATAAAATACAACCAAAAAAGAAAAAATGAGAAAGAAGTGAAAAAAAAAATAGAAAAAAAAAAGAAAAAAAAAAGGAAAAGAAAAAAAAAGAAAAAAGAAAGAGAAACAAAAGGCAGAGGGTAGAGTTAGAAGAGAGAGAAAAAAAAGAAATGACAAAAAAATGAAAAAAGAACAAAAAATAAAACTAGAGGCTACATATAGAAGAGAGATAAAACAAAACTAAAAAGAAAAAATGAAAAAAAATGAAAAAAAAAGTCAAGTTGATATTATATAGATGTTTTAAGTTTTTGACTTAGGAGTTAAAGTGGGTTGAAACCATTTTTACCCAATTTATATTTGACCAAATCCATATTTACCCATATTTATATGGGCGAATTGCAATCCAAACCATTTTTGCTCGATTCATATTTAACCCGTCCAAATTCAATCCAATCCGCTCGTTTGCCACCTCTAAGAATATCTAAAGAAAACTCATTGACTTCTAAATGACTGAGTTTGTTTGAATTTTATGAATGTTTATAATTTTTCTAAAGAAGACGAGAGTATATAATTATGAAGATGCATATCTAATGATTCATGCTTATGTACTTCACTTTGACATTACATAATATCATACATATCTTTCTTCTTATTATTATTATTAGAGAAAAGACATCATTTTCCCCTGAATTTATCGGTACAACTTACTTTAGACCTTTAACTTAACACACGTTTATTTACCCCTCTTAATAATTTAAAGTGAATTAATATCCCCCTTAAAGCTGACGTGGAAATTTAAAAAAAAAAAAAAAACACATATTTATTTTTAAAAAGGAAAATGGTTCCACTTTTTAAATTATTATTATTATTATTATATATATATATATATATATATATATATATATATATATATATATAAAATCACAACTTTCTTCTTCAAGAATTGGATTGTTACTCTCCTTTCTTTCAACAAGTCCAAACCAGCAACAAAAACAATCTTCACTTGTAATTCACATCCCCTACTGATCCATTAGCCATCTCTAACTCAGTCCTCTTTTCACTCTCGAAATATGGATAAAGTGGCAGCAATTACTTTAGTCTACCACAAAAATCTTCACTTGTAATTTGAAGAAAAACCTGAGAAAGATCAGTCCTTGAAGTCGAAACTCGAAAGGGTCTTTTTGGAGATGACTTCAAGATGTTTGATGAAATGTCTCAACCAAATGTTGTGATTTTTAATTTGATTATATTGAGTTTGACTCATTTTGAATTTTCGAAAGAATATTATTTTAACTTTTTTTTAGGTGTTTGCAGGGCCGGTGGGGTGGATGAATTTTTTTAATGAAGTATGAGGAAGAAAGAAAGAGGCGGGGTAAGCGGCGTTTTGCAGGTGGGTTTATGTTGAATTTGTTGGGTTCATAGTAAATGAGAGGTGTGAATAGAAAATGGAAAAAACCAAGTGGAAGAGAAAAATTAAGATCACACCAATATGAAAAGTGTACTCAAAAATTGGAAAGCTTACTAAATTCTCCCACATTGGTGGGAGAAAGAAGCTTTAAAGTGTTTATATTGTGAAACACACTCCCACATGGATAAGTGAGGCAAGGAATAAGAGATGTCTCGCGCCGTCGTCATCGTCGCTCGGCTTCAGAAAAGGAAAAAGAAAAGGAAAAGGTAAAGGAAAATGATTGATCGATGAGATCTACCAAAACGCAACAGTATTCTCCATTTATGCATGCATGAGCAACAGATGCAATGCTTCTGTAATTCTGAACAGAACTAATGCTTCAAAATAGCTGCCATGTTTCGAACTGATGTGTTATTTCAGAAGGATGCAATCCTTCAGCAAAAGGACACACTGATTCATGGAGAGAGATGACTGTTCAGGAAAAGATGCAATCTTTGGATGAACAGGCATGAATTTACAGAACATGTGTAACCTTTGACATGAACCATTGCCTCTTTTCAGAAGAGGCATGTTATGGCTATAAAAACCTGCTTTCTTCCACAGGTTTTGATACGAAATTTCTGAATAAAAATACTCTTCTCGTCTTCAAAAATTCTATGTGATCATTCAAACTGTTGAGTGCGTTCGACAAGTCCAAATATTTGAGGTACCGCTATATTTGGATTGAAGGCCATTTTATCCTGGGAGAAAAAATTTCATAACCTCGGGTACAGTGAGGGGAATTGTTTCCTTAAGGAAACTCCGTGAATTCGGACGACTTGGCCTTATTCATTTCTGTTTCATCTATTTTCTGAAAAAATAAAATACACCTCTTGGAAAGGTCACTTTAATCTTGTGTTGAGGGTATTTGATATACTTCATTGTGTTCTTGTTTATACTTGAACTCTAGTTGAAGTTGTTGTTCCGCATATACAGATTCTGCGTATCCGTAGAAGGAAATAACAGAATTTGCAATGGAAGAGTAAATAACCTTTAAAATCTCATTGGCTACTAGACTTTGTAGTTGATTTGAAGTGAATTTGGAGTTCTTAAATAGTTAAAGTGAAAGATTTTTCATATCTTAAGGAGATTTGGTAGTAGAGAATTTACTAGAATAATGTGGGTGACTTTAATTTTATTTGCGTTTTGTATTTGCGGGGGAGAATTTTGAACAATCGTGTGTGATGAATTTGTTTGAGAAATGGTGCCAATTTGTTTGAAAGTCTCTGCAAATTTACCGAGGAGAGAAAAAAAAAGGGGCAGGGGAGACAGTGTTTGCAGGGATGGGGATGAACGAATTTATTTGACAGGAGTAGAAAGAAAGACCGACGTGGTTGGGGAGGGAGAGGCGCGGTGTTTGCAGGGATAAGGGGTGGGGGTGGATGGGTTTGATGGAGAAGGAGGAAGAGCAGGGCAAGGGGCAAGGGGCAAGGGAGGGGGCGGGGGAGTGGTGGCAGGGGTGACTGAAGAAGAAAGAAAATGGGGTGTTTTTTATTTTTTATTTTTAAATTTATATATATATATATATATATATATATAAATTAAAAAAAATATTTACGTGGCTCCGATGTGGCAATGATGTGTCGCTGACGTGTGGGCGCGTGTAACGCATTCTTATTGTGAAAGTGGTATTACATCTTTAGGGGTGAAACTAATACATTTTAAAGTTGTTAAGGGGATAAATAATTGTCTGATTAGTTTAGGATCTAAAGTAAATTTTGACTACAAGTTGAGGGGAGATTTGATATATTTTCTCTTATTATTATACAGTGTGACAAACACCCACTCCCCCGAGACAGAGTAATGATGATGCTATGAACTCACAATTTTTTAAATATATTAATTAGTTGAACACCAAGGACTTGTTTGAAATGAGGATAAAAAATAATTAATTTTGAAATTACTTTTATGATGAATTTAATTCATGTTTAATTGGGGTAAAAGTACCAAATAATTTATTCTCAAGTTAATTATTCAAGAATTTTAGTGTAATATTTATCCCAGGTTGAGAGTGAAATAATAATCATGCAATAACTAATTCCAAGACAATGAATCCTGAAATAACCTTTTTCCCAACAAAGCGAGTCTTAAGAAATTTAAAAATTGAACTTACAAAGATGAAAATTTGGATCCGACTTAATTTAAGACGAATGTAAAGTGATGGTAGCAGATTCATCTAAACTAAGCACTGATGTTCTAGTATGGAGGTGTGCAAGACTGACTATGGATGATTTTAGGCGGGGTGCAGATAAATTGAAAAATTATTGGAGGGAGAGGTGATTAGGCATGACATGGAGCAGTTACAGCTTACGAAGGACATGTTCATTGATAGAACGGTATGGAGATCGTGAAATAGGGTAAAGAGTTAGTGGATAGGAGTTCCTCCGTAATAGTAGGTAAAAGTGCTTTGTTTGTATCTGCGCTGTAATTTCTTGTTTGCGATGTTTGAGTCAGTGGCGACATCTATAATAAATACATAAAAAATAATTTTAACTATATATAAATAGTATAGTTTTCCGTCAAAGTGAATTCGAATGAACTTCCTGGCCTAAGGGTAGCTCCGCCCCTGGCATGCACAGTGGCAGAGCCAGGATATTCATTGAGGAGGTTCAGAAGTATATATACGAACTAGTCGAAGGGAGTTCAACATCTACTATATATGCATAAAAAATATTTTTAATCATAGTATAAAAACAGTATAATTTTCCGTCGAAGGGGGTTCAGATGAACCGCTTGGAGTAAATGTGGCTTCGCCACTGATTTCAGTGATATTTATGATTTCGAATATATAGTTTATAGTATTACATTTAAGTTGTCTTATTTCCTTTATTATCTAGCGTAGTGTTATCTCATTTTGTTGTGTTCTTTTGTATTTTTTTTGTTTGTTATATTGTTATCTGTCCTGAGCCGAGAGTCTATCGGAAACAACCTTTTTACTTTATTTATGAGGCAGTGACATGAATTGCGTAATTTTACCTCCAGATCCTATTTTATGTAAATACACTGAATATGTTATTGTAATTGATATAAATCCATGACTTTTAAAATATAGTAATAGGTTCAACTCTAAAAACTGTAAATACTCTAATCCCCACCCCACCCCCAAATCCACCCACCCAACCCAACCCACCCACCCCACTCACCCACACACCGTGTTCTCTATTCCAAGCTCAGTCAACAAGAGGTCGGGGATTCGATCCACGCCTCTGACGAATGGAGCAAATTCTGTGGTCAGTTCCCTACCGTAAAATGCACTAACCGAGGAACGGAAAATTAGTCTTACGGCTGGCGACTGTGGAGATACCTTGGGCAACAAAAAAAAAAGAAGTTTGACTCAAAACTAACTCCTAAATTTCACTAAAATCACCCTTCCGCCCTTTCCCTTTTTTCTTTTTCTTTTATTTTTCAGTTATTACTATAAGTATTATTATATAGAACGGTTATTATATTGGTAGTATAAAAAGCTCACGTATTCATAATATCACAAGAACCAGCAACGAAAGAGAAACCAAAAAAAAAAAAAAAAGGGATGGAAAGTTCGTCAAGTGACGAAGAAGAAGAACAAGAAGTGCAACAAGAAAATGGCGGTGGTGATGACAATGATGACGACGATGACGACGCTAATGAGATGATCACATACAGTTTCTAATTCTTCATGAAACTAACTACGATGGACTAAATGGTCATGCAAATCCTGAACCATATGATCACCAACATTCAGATATTATGGATGAAATTTGGGAGCAAGAAGTTCGTCATCGAGCAATCCTTTACATTGTCACAGTTAGTAATCAACAACCCCATTTCATTATTTTCATAAATTTACATGTATACGGGGAACACTTGTGCAATTACTTGTGGAATTACTCTAAATTTATCGTAGCTTGTGGAATTACTCTAAATTTATCGTAGCTCGCTGTGAGAAAGACTAATTCTTTTTCAATTTTGATACAGAAAGGGCAACAATTTGGATTACGTGCACAGACACTTTACAAATCAGTGATATATGTGGACGGATTTCTTGCCGCTAACAGAATAGATGTAAGAAAATATTTGATTCCTCTGAAAATGGTACTACTATATATATTTTTTTATTCTATTGTGTTGTTTTCTGATTCTTTTTAAAAATTTTAGTTTGAAGATTACAAGGAAGTGAGAATATTATCAGTGGCATGTTTATCATTGGCTGCAACAATGGATGAAAGTATAGAAAATGTGCCACCATTATCACGTTATCCAGTAGGAAACTTGGGCATTAATGTGAATGAAATAAGGGAAATGGAGTTGAGGATTCGTTATGAATTCAATGGGGATTTGCATTATGTTATTCCTTTTGATTTCATACAGTTTCTCCTACCAAGATTTGCTAGAGATGTTCCAAGCAGATACTTAACAAGAATGAGAATTGATGAAATCATCATGAGTGTTCTTCGAGGTAATTAATTTCCCATGTTTTCTGATTTTTTTGTTAATTAGGAGTAATTAATTAAAGTTTTGCCTTGTTTTGTTAAGAGGTGGGAGGTTAATAAATCATAGACCATCTGTAATAGCAGCAGCTGCAACATTGTTAGCAGTAAACAGAAATTTGACTATAGAACAAGTGGGGATTCATATAAATGCCTTGCCGCTTTTAAATAGACCTCTTCAAATTGTAAGTTTTCATGATCCTTTTCTAAAAAAATTTATATTCCTTTTTTTTTCATATTATGTCTTTTATAATCTAATGGAATTTGTGTGTTAATTTCAGAATAATGTTTGGTACTGCTACAATAGATTGCGAGAGCTGAACGAGCACATATGAGATGATGACAAACAATCCCAGCAGAAGAAACATTACTGTTGTAAAGAGTTTTTGGCAAGAAGTTTCTCAGTTCAGATTGTTACTAGCATTCTTTCTATTGAATATTGAATATTGGATATGGGGTGGCATAGCTCAGTTTGATTAGGGGGTTCATTAATTTTAGTACATGTTGGAACCGATTGATTGTTAACACTAATATTTTAGGACATGTCTGCTGCTTCTCTCTCTATTGAGAATATCTCAAGAAAACTCCTCGACTTGTAAGTGATTGAGTTTGAATTTCTTGAAGCTATACATTGTGTGAAATCTGCAAAAACTCTCTGTCTTGTCAAAATATGCAGTCAGTAGCTACTGCCCAACTGATTATAGTAGACGACCTTAAACTAAAGCATGGGTGTACTTGTTATTATTCCAATCACAAGTATCATTATTTCTCTGAATAGACTTTAGTATGATGCTTGCTATAGTCACCATTCAGACTTCAGAATGAGATGTAGATTGGAGGATCCCTCAACAGAGGTCCGTAACCATTGTTAAACGAGAATGTTGGGATAATGAAAAGGTAGTAACTTGAATTGCCTCAAAACAAAAGCAGAAAGATCTAGTAATGGTTAAAATAAATGGAGAAGGAACAAAAAGAGAAAATGGAATATGATTGTTCCCAAAATATTGATATGATGATGCAATGAAACAAAACCAACCAGAAGCATACCATATCGAAGGTGTCATTACAACCATGGCATGTTCAGAAGAAATTATACTTCACAAGTCATTGAGGGTGTTTCAAGGAGCACCAAGTAGTTGAGTATCCTCAAAAGCGGTTATCCAATTGTTATAAGAAGTTGAGCACTAAGGACTTATAAGGGATAAGGAATAAATTTTAGAGTGAGTTTATATCATATTTGATTGGAATAAAATTGCGCGAAACCTATCCTGGATTAGCTATCTAAGGATTACGGTGTCTCTTTTATCCCACTTTGAGGGCGGAATAACTAATCAAAGCATAATAACAAGCTCTAATATAAAAATTGAATTTATAAAGATTAAATTTTGGATCTGGGTGGAGCAGTATAGGGAAAGGAAGAGGGACTTACACATGATGTTCATCGACCTGGAAAAGGCGTACAACAAAGTCCCTAGGGAGGTTCTTTGGAGATGCTTGGAGGTGAGAGGGGTTCCAGTGTCGTACATCATATTGATTAAGGACATGTATGATGGAACGAAGACTCGGGTGAGGACGGCGGGAGGAGATCCAGAGCATTTTCATGTCTTGACAGGGTTGCATCAGGGGTCGACTCTTAGCCTGTTTTCGTTTGCGTTGGTGATGGATGTGTTGACGCGGCGGCGTATTCAAGGAGAGGTGTCATGGTGTATGCTATTTGCGGATGATGTAATTTTGATTAATGAGACGCGAAGGTTGTAAATGATAAATTGGAGGTTTGGAGACAAACTCGTAAGTCCAAAGGGTTCAAGTTGAGTAGGACCAAGACGGAGTATATAGAATGCAAGTTAATGACTTGAGGCAGGAGGAAGACGTGGTAGTGAGGTTGGGTTCCCGGGTTGTTTGTAAGAGGGATAGTTTTAAGTAACTTGTGTCTATAATTCAGGGGAATGGAGAGATTGACGAGAATGTCTCTCATCGTATTGGGGCAGGATGGATGAAGTGGAGTCTCGCCTAGGGAGTGTTGTGTGATAAGAAGGTGTTACCCAAGCTTAAAGGAAAATTTTATAGAGTGACAGTCCGTTCGGTCATACTGTATAAAGCTGAATGTTGGCCAGTCAAGAATAACTCCCACATCCAAAAATTGAAGGTGGCGAATATGAGGATGTTGCGTTGGATGTGTGGACTTACTAGGGTAGATAGGGTTGGGAATGAGACTATCCAGGAGAAGGTGGGAGTGGCCTCGGTAGAGGACAAGATGTGGGTAGTGAGGCAGAGATGTTTTGAATATGTGATGAGGAGGTGCACGGATGCCCCAGTTCGTAGGTGTGTGAGACTAGCTTTGGATAGTTTCAGGCGGGGTAGAGGTAGATCGAAGAAATACTGAAAGGAGGTGATTAGACATGACATGGAGCAGTTACAGCTTACTGGGGACATGACCTAGATAAGAAGGTATGGAGGACGCTAACAAGGTTAGAAGGCTAGAGCGTGTAGGTGAGTCGTAGCCAGTAGTTAGGAGAGCTTTAGTGTAGCCAGGTTGATAGTCTTAGAGCTGTGTCCATAGGTTGGAGCTGCTAGTTAGGAGAGTTTGAGTGTGGTGTGGTGGGTGCCTTTGGTTTGTTAGTGTATGGTATTACTTCGTGGGTGCCTTATTTATGTTATTCTATCTTGTTTTATGTTTCATTACGACTTTATTTACAGTCCTTTGTCTTGAGCCAGGGGTCTATCGGAAACAGTCTCTCTACTTCTTCGGAGGTAATGGTATGGACTGCGTACACTGAAATTTGTTGGTGTTGTAAATTTTGGATCTGCCTTAACTAGAGGTGAATGCAAAGTTATGATACGAGATTCAACTAAACTCGGTACTTTTAATCTGAAGTATAAATTTTAAGTATAAAAATTCATGACTAGTTGATATGAATTCATAACTTTAAATTTTGGAAACCCACCTCTACCCCAATCCCCACCCCCACCCCCACAAACGGTTATTCTTGGTAGTTTAGAAAAAACACACGTATAAATATCACGAGAACTACTAAAGAAACAGAACCAAAACACAAAAGAAACTAAAAGATGGAAAGTTCGTCAAGTGAAGAAGAAGAAGAAGAAGAAATGCAACAAGAAAATGGCGGTGGTGATGACCACGATGAGATAAATTACATACAGTTATTAATTGGCAACGAAGTCAACAATGCTCGACTAAATGATCAACAAGCTGCAGATATTATGAATGACATTTGGATTCAAGAAATTCGCCGTCATGCAATCCATTACATTCTCAGAGTTAGTAATCAACAACTCAATATCTCTATTTTCTTGATTAAATTTACATGTATGCGTGCGTATACACTACCCTTTCTAAACCCCACTTGTTATTCGATGTTGTGAAAAAAGGCTAATTAGATTGTTTTTGCCATGATATAGATCACAGGGCCACAATTCGGGTTTCATGTACAAACACTTTACACAGCAGTGACATATGTGGACAGATTTCTTCTCGAGCGAATAGTAGAAGTAAGAAAAAATTTGATTCCTCAGAAAATGGTTTTCTGAATTTGTTTATCATTTTTATTTGTTTGGATTATTTTCTGATTTAAAAAAAAAAAAAAAATTAGGTTGGACAGTACAGGATGGTGAGATTAATATCAGTGGCATGTTTATCATTAGCTGCAAAAATGGATGAAAGTAGAGAAAATGTGCCACCATTATCACATTATCCAGTAGGAACTTTCGGCATTAATGTGGATCATATAAGGAAAATGGAGTTGATGATTCTTGGTGATTTTCGTTGGGATATGCGATATGTTACTCCTTTTAATTTCATACGATTTTTCCTATCAAGATTTGCTAGAGATGTTCCAAGCAAATACTTAACAAGAATGAGAATTTATGAAATCGTCTTGAGTGTTCTTCAAGGTAATTCATTAATTACTGTTTTCTGATTATTTGTTAATTAGGTGTAATTAACTATACTTCTGGATGGTTTAAGCAGGTGGGAGGTTAATGAATCATAGACCATCTGTAATAGCAGCAGCTGCAACATTGTTAGCAGTAAACGGAAATTTGACTATAGAACAAGTGGGGATTCAGATAAATGCCTTGCCTTTAAATGGACTTCTTCAAATTGTAAGTCTGTTCTGATTTTTTTATTTTTTTTATAATTGTAAATTCATTTTCTAATCTAATGAAATTTCTGCGTTAATTTCAGAATAATGTGTGGTACTGCTACAATAGACTGCGACAGCTGAACGAGCACGTATGAGGATGATGACAAACAACCACAGCAGAAGAAACATTACTGTTGTAAAGATTTTTTGGCATGAATTTTCTCAGTATTCAGATGTGATTAGCCTTTTTTTCTGTTGAATATATTGGATATAGGCAAATAGATTTTTTGCTGAAATCTCAACAGCAGGATAAATGGGTATCATAGCTGTTAAATGAAGAGTTAATAGGGGTTTCATTGATTCTACTACGTATGTTGGACTGATTGATTGTTAATATTAGTACTAATATTTTAGGACGTATGTGCTTCTTCTCTCTGTTCATATTTTAGGACATTTGGTTTGAATGTCTTGAAGTTATCCATTGTGTAAATGTTTATAAAAGGGCGCAGATAAAGAAAACTCTTTTTTATTATTGTATAAATGACTCCTAAATTGCTATTCTACTAGTTATTGTAGATCATGTATTATATCACTGAGTCACAGCATAAACAATATGTACATCACAATTCATACCTTGCTCGTTGGAGAATCACACTACACAATTGTCACTCTTTCTTTGAATGTGAAGTTCACAACAGTTGATTGATCGACTGGTTTATTGTTTCCTTATGTTTTTGAGTGGGATGTACCACAGAGGGCGCTAGGCGGGGGTGGGTGAGAGGGAGTTTCGTTCTCTGTTCAGTCAATACTTTTTCCCATCTCCTACTGGTTTTGGTAGAGAGATGGCACCCTTCGTTTTTAAAAATGACTAGTAATTTCGGGTTTGAGCCCCAATACTAGAGTAGTCTTTGTTAAAGGGTGTTTCATCTCTTAAAATGGGACTTCTCAGTGCCATAAAGGGAACTCCAATGAAGAAAAAAGAAAACTGTCTTTCAAAATATGCAGTCCATGACATTGTGCAATCTTCTTTTAAAACCTTGGCACCTGAATCTATACTAGAAGTTGACGATAGCACAAGTATTAGCATGCACATAAAGGTTACCAACTCCAATCGCAAGTATGGGAATTGATACGAAAATGTCACATAGTAGGATTTCAGTTCGGCCACCAAAATACCAGTAGCTGAGGTAAAGCTTTTGCGGCAAATGTAGTCAGTCATATGGTGCTTGCTATAGACACCATTCAGACTACAGAGTGAGATGTAGATTGATGATCTCTCGACAGAGAACCTAAACCATTGTTGAATGAAAACTTTGGTATAATGACAAGGTAGTAACTTGAATTACCTCAAAACAACACTGAAAGATCTAGTAAGGGCTGAAATAAATGGAGAACGTACAAAAAGAGATGATTGAATATGATTGTGTTTCCAAATATTGATATGATGATGCAATGAACCAAAACCATCAAGGTGTCATTACAACCACGGCATGTTCAGAAGTACTTCACAAGTCATTGATCTAGAATTTCAATTTCCCTTAAGGTGTTTTAAGGAGCACCAAGCAGTTGAGCATCCTCAGAAGTGGTTTTCCAACTGTTATAAGAAGCTGTTGGAAATTGATCAAATTGACCAACTCTTGCTATGATTTTGTGTAAGGATCTCTGCCATTCAAGTCTCTGCGCTTTGACACTTCGATTGATAGCTGCAAACATTTGAGTGGATGCCCTTGGGTGAAGCTCAAGCAAGTTGTAACTTACTAGTTTCTCCAGCTTGAATTCAGCTTGATCCTACTGGGATCATCTTGATGGCAGCAGCAATCGGCATTCCCAGGAATCCAATTGCAACACTTGTAAACCACTGGTGCCATGTAAGAGGAGTAGTACTTGCGAAAGTACCAAGGAATTCAACAATAATGATTTGGAAAAGAGCTGTAGAGCTGAGGACGGCAACGAAAACATAGTTGTTGAATATACCATTGAAGACATTTATCTTTTCCATATCTCTAGAACTAATCTCATTGAAAACCTGCAAGAAACACAAAGATTACACTTAGGTATTACGAGTGGATTAAGTGATGTCCTATAAATAGCAATAGTTCTACCAGGCGTTTTCAACCTCCTCGGTCGACTTAAATGTGGATTTGAGATGACATGCTTTTTTTCCATTGTGGAAACAAAATGACAATACTGAGAAAGCTTTCATGTAAATTTGCAGTAACCTATCTATGTTTTTTTTCTCTGATGAAGTGCAGATATCTGTGCATTTAACTCATTTTACATATATCAATTAACAGCAACAAGATGTGAATCTACTCAAGAATATAGTGAAAGATTATATTTTGGAAAGGCAAACCGGTAAATTACCTGACAGAAGACAAAAGAGTTGAAAATAACTGTGTTCAGAATCAAGTCAGCATCTGAGCCATCAAGATGAAAGAGAGCTTTGCCAGTAGTTTGAAGATACCATATAACTACAAATTGGTAAAAAGACTGTCCCAAAATGTTCCTCCACATGACATTGCTAATGAAGTTCCCCTTCCTTCCTACAGGCGTTCGCTTCATCAAGTCATCAGTAGGAGGTTCAGTAGCTAGTGCAAGAGCTCCCAGTGTGTCCATGATCATGTTGACCCATAGAAGCTGAACAGCAGTAAGTGGAGCACTCCCTGAAAATGTACAGAAGATGCATCTCAAAATTACAACTTCCAGGGAAAATGTGTTAAAAGTAGTAAAAAGTAATTCGTAGGTCAAGATACGCTACCTGTTAAACAGGCTGAAGAAAAGTTGACAATCAAGGCAACCACATTTACGGTCAGCTGAAATTGAACAAACTTTTGAATATTCACATAAACTGAGCGTCCCCATTTGGCCACAGTCACAATTGTTGAGAAATTATCATCTAAAATTATAACGTCAGCACTCTCTTTAGCTACCTGGAACAAAAGACCAGACAACATGATGACTCCAAGAAAATAAATAAACATCAAGTAACCACATAAAATACCCACTATTTCCTACTACGCAAAGCAAAATGACATGACAAATCTTTTTCACTTCGAAGTCCAAATTGCAAAGGGAATATACTATGGACGCTACAAATGTTAGAGATGAAAACGGGAGGTTAAACCAGTTGCCGAATGAAAATTTTGCAACATCTCAAAGTGCTGATGGATAGCAGCTCTTTAACTTTATAAAGCCAGAAATAGTAGAAGGAATCACTGGGATCCTAAAATAACGAATTCATGGTTTAACAGTACAACTGCCAAATCTATTACAAGCTTTCTTTATCAAAAAAATAAATCTAATTACAAAGTTTACATAGTCAATAGGAAGATGAACTAACACATATCAATTATCAGGAGAGTAGTCATTCAGAAAAGGACCCACTAACAGCAATTGCGAACTTATACATATTCAACATCAATAGTTAACAAAATAATAATCATATCTATACTCTTTTATAACTGAATATGTATAACTGAATCTATATGATTTATAATCTTTGACCAAATAAAGATCAATGAAATGCCTAAATTGTACAGAGAAAAGGCTTAATAGGAGAGATAGTGCAAGTGAAGCTAAGTTGTTTATGGCATTACAGAAAGAAGATATAAAATGAGAGATGTACAATAGCCCTTGGTAGATAAAGAAAGCGGAGCCATGACGAAATTTTGTATTTGTGGTAGAGTAAATTCTCAGTGAAGGAACATTAGGTAGTTGAGGAAAAGGGTCATGATCTCCATAGCAATAAAGAGAGAAGAAAGCCATGAGCATGCAGCAGAAAAAAGAAAGAATAGCCATGTCAAAACTTCTAAATTTTTGTATAGTAAATTCTTTGTGAAGGAACATTAGATTGCTGGAAAGAAGATGGTCACAATTCCTTCACTGTACAGGACAAAATTCAGCATTTGCCTTGGCCCAAAAGACACACAACTAATCTCTCTGATAAGAGTGAAGGAAAATCACATAATCAAACTTCCACCAAAAAATTTTACAATTTCATTATTTGGGAGAACAGGCCGGGGTAGCAATGTAAGCACAAATAATATTTTTACCTTCCCATTTTCATCATCCACTTTAAACTAGCAAACAGGTCTAAGTGCAGTTATTGCAGATGCAACTCAATATTTTCTGACAAACATTCTAATGTTACCCTCAACATGGTCAACTATTTAGTCATTTTACTAGTAGTTTCTCCTAGAATGAAGATACTGCGTCGAATTTTTGTACAAAAACAGCTTAATTTTTTTTATGGGAAATACTTTACATAAAATCAATCAAAGGAAAGAGCAATTTTAAGTGGAGTGGAATATAACAAATTGTGCTAGCACTTCACCAGCAAATCAGAAAGAACTCACCCTCTTTGATAGACAATTATCCTTCCAAATAAAAGAGAATTGTTAAATGTCTGATATTATTAATTGCTATAGTTTGCTAGTTATGAAATATTGCTTTCACAATCTCCCTTCTTATGTTTTATGCAATAAACATACACTGGATACCAGTACTTATCAAATTGGATAATTTGCAGTTGAAATAGGGGCTGGTGCTCACTGCTCTCAATATTGCAATGTTTGAAAAGATAATTCATAAAACAACAGTAATTAAGTATCACCTCAGTCCCAGCAATGCCCATAGCAAGACCTATATCTGCTTCATGGAGGGCAGGAGCATCATTAGTGCCGTCACCAGTCACGGCAACAACTTCTTGGAAGGTTGTACGTAAATGTTTCACTAGCGTATGTTTATCTATTGGAGAAGAACGTGCCATCACCTAAGCAAGTAGATGAAGAAGATATTAATAACACTCTGTCACCCAATCAACAGCAGCAAGCAAACAAATGAGATAAGGTAATCCAGTAAGAAGCTAGGACAATCCACACAAACCACCTCAGACAAAAATAATCAGCTTGCTGTGCATGAACAACAACAAAAACAACAGTTAACTCTATCCCGACAAGTTGGTGTCGGCTATATGCATGTTTCTCCATTCAACCTCACCCCAGGCCAACATTAAGAGAAATAATAATAGGATTATAAATAAATATACAAAGTAAAAAGAACTAGAAGTTCATCACTTTCTGTGTATGAGCATAAACAGAATTTCTTTATTTGATAGATGAAGTGAAAAAGCAATCCAAGATCAACAACTCGAAAATGCAATCCTGGAAAGAACATATGAATGCAGTCAAGTGAAATAATTGTTTCTGAAGGCACCTGTAATTTTGGAATCATTTCTTGCAGCTCGGCCTCAGTCTTCATCCTAAATACTGGACCTTCGACTGCAATGCCATCATCAGTCAAAATTCCACATTCTCTAGCAATAGCCTTGGCAGTATTTATGTTGTCTCCAGTGACCATTCTCACAGTGATTCCAGCTGACCTACAAATTGCGACAGACTCCTTGACTCCAGGACGAACGGGATCTTTAATGCCTACAATTCCTATGCAGATATATCCCTCAAAGGGGATGGGATTTTCAGCAGGGTACTCATCACTAATGTCCTTGTAGGCAAGGCACAAAGTTCGAAGAGCTTCATTAGCAAATAGGTCAATCGTATCTTTCAGATGGTTAATAGAAGTTTCATCTAGGGGAACAATCTCACCGCTAGAGCTTAGGAAATTGTCACATGAAGCCAAAATTATTTCAGATGCTCCTTTACAGTGTGCACGGAGACCTTTTCCAGGAAGTTCTATAATTACACCCATTCTCTTCTTCGTAGAATTGAATGGCTCAACCTTTACAAGCCTAGAAGATTGACGCTCTTCCAGGAAATTCCCTCCAAGCAAAAGACCGAACTCCAAAAGAGCAGTTTCAGTCGGTGTTCCCAGGATTTCAATTTTTCCATCTTCATTTTTTACTATTTCTCCCCCATTATTATTGAATATAGACTGGATTAATATTCTCAATGCAGAGTTAGAAACTTCAGAGCAGATATTAGAACCATCCTTACAGCTTTCAGTTTCTATGATTTTACCACAAATGCATGCTTTTACAACTGTCATATGATTAGTTGTTAGTGTCCCAGTCTTGTCACTACATATGGTAGTTGAAGAACCCATTGTCTCACAAGCAGCCAAATGGCGCACAAGTGCCTTATCATTCATCATCTTCTTCATAGCAAATGCCAGACTCAATGTAACAGCTAAAGGAAGCCCCTCAGGAACAGCAACCACAACAATTGTAACTGCAATAGCAAAGTATTCCAGCATTTCTTGGGCATCATCCATAGACCAGCTCCATTGGGACCCTTCCTCTAGTTTGCGGCTATATAAACCTTGGACCAAGACAGCAAATGTGATGACAGCAAAAAAAAGACCTATTTTACCAATAATAGTTGCCACTCCGTTCAGTTTAACCTGCAATGGGGTCTCATCATCTCCACCTTCACTAAGAGTAGCCATCAGTTTACCCCACTGGGTTCTCATCCCAACAGTAGTGACAAGCATTTTACACGAGCCATCACGAACTTTGGTTCCAGAGAGGAGAAAGGGATTTTCAGTGGTCACGTTAATGGGTTCACTCTCTCCTGTTAAACTTGATTCATCTATCAACAAAGAAAAACCAGAGAGAAAGAGTCCATCAGCTGGTACCTGATCCCCAATAGCAAGATGAACAATATCGCCTGCAAGTAAATCATATATTGATATTTTTTGCCTGTAGCCATTTCTAGTAACCTGAACTGTAATTTTTTTCTTCTCTTTATCTAAATCCTTAAACTGTAAAGATTGTCTATAGTCACTTGTAGCAGTAACAAATACAACCAACAGGATACTCGCAACAATACCAAGTCCATCATGTGCACCCTTCGGCCATCCTTCAGTCATTATGCCAACAAGCAAAGATACAAAAGCACAAACACCAAGTATCATGAGAGTTGTATCTTGAAGAGCTTCCCATACAAAAATCCAGAAGCCCCTTGGTGGGCTCTCAATAAATTTATTGATTCCATATATTTCTTTTCGTCGGCTAAGCAAATCAGCAGAAGTACAAATACCATCGGTTGTTGACGTTGATAGCTTTTTTGCAATACCCTCAACCGCACCATGAAGTTTAAGTTTCCTCGAATTATGGCCCTCAACTATTGATCCCAGCTCATCAGCACATATTTGAAACCCTGCAGTTTTCACTTCCTCTGGGACAGTGTAACTTACTCCTGAATATATTCAGCTGAACATCAGTTAAAGAAGAAAATTTAAATACTGGAAGCTGGTTTCACTGAAATACTCAATTACATACCTTGAATAAAGCTAAGTGCAGCTTGTGAAACCAGAACAGCAACTCTTAGTTTCTCCTACATAAGTGAAAATGCAGAATATACCCATTTTCAGAAATAAGAATAGAGAAACAAGCTACTGGAATCAAAAAATACGGTGCAGTATACTTCCTGCCTTATCATACGTCTTTCCTTATTTTAGAGAAAATATTTACTCGATCACAACAGAGCGATACTACTTGAAATGCTAGAAATTCACACCCACGAGATAACAAACTTCAATGAGTCAGTATAAAGTTAACGAGCTGAAACTTGCAGAAAAGATGTGATCCTAACTTGTTAAGGAGAATTAGGAAGGAAGAAAACCAACAAGAAACTAGAACCGGCACATTCTTCGATAGACACTATAGGAACTTAACTCCAAACTACGGTTTCATTTTCAGGATTTGCTCTCCATTAAAGCTCTTTTTTAGCTAAATATATACTACTATCATCTATGAATCCTCTATATTCATTTTATTCTATTTTGCTGCTTCAACTTGTTGCAGCTATAGCGAGCTTGTATGTATGGGAACACGGAAGAACTACTGCATCCTTTCACTTTTACTTGTCACGTTTTGCTTTACGAGTCAATTTAACTAATCTTCTTGGCTAAATTGAAAAAGATTAATTTAATATTTTAATTTCAAATTTAGATAATCAAAATCGATACAGGAAAAAATACTACTCAAATTGCAATCTTTTTCATACTGTTACAATAGAAACATACATCTTTATAATGTTCATCAAAGCTTGTCAAGTTTAACTGTCGAGATGCAAAATGCATAAGTGAAAGTGAACATAGAGAGTATTCAGTTGGAAAATAGCACTTCCCCAGTAGATCCTACTTCCTAGAAGTTACATAAGACACAGTCACAAAAACTTCTCGCAAAATTTCTCTTTACAATAACCTTTCTTTGTCAGGGCAAAATTGTAAACCAATACATGAGAAGAAAAAGTCAACTACAGAAAAGAAGATATTTTGTACTAACTACTAATAACTGCACAGATATTTCTTCTACTAAGAAAGAGATGGTTAACCTGATTAGATCGCTGGATGGCACGAGCTTCGAAGCGTTTGGATAGATTCGCTGTGAATCTGAACCTACGTTTCGGATTTTTGACTAGCCAACACAGCTGCCTCCATCTCTGAAGTGCTTCCTCGGATGAATTCTTCGGTTTTACTTCTCCATAGTTCTCCTTAATATACTCCTCCATAACTCTTTTTCAAAATCCTAAGCTAATCAATGGCATTTACAGATCGAAGTTGTTAACTTAGCTGCTTTTTGTTTTTTACTGTTTATATAGTACATATTGCGTAGTACCTAATACGGCATTAGCAACTTTAGAAAAAGCAGTCGATGATAATGACTAGTAGTACCTTTTTTTGGCTTGACTATTATTGACTGGACAACGTACTGTTCAAGTCAAATACAAGTGTTTATTTTGAAAAAAGAAAAGGCAATGGAGATGGTGCTACTGTAGATCTGGAGCCACGAATAGGTGATGGAATGAGCAGTTTCCGAAAATGCAGGTGTAGTGTAATGGTCTTATGGAGTGGGAAGTGGAAGAGTGAGGAGAGTGAAATCACTAATGGCTTGCTAAATTCAATGCGAGGATGTGGTGATGGGTTGCTTTGAAATATATTTGATGCGTTACCCTACGCGGTAGATATTTATTTGGATTTAGATGCTTATGATGTCTCTTCATTTACTCTTATTTCATCACTCTAGATTCCTAGTACTTCTATTGATTAGTAATATGTTAAAAAGTATATAACATAAGAAAAAAATTAATCTATTTTTGAACACTGAACAAGTAAAAAAAAAAAATAAGAAAATATTAATTGGGATAAATAAATGCAGAGTAAGTATTAGATAGAATTATTTATTAATAATTGCAAAAAGTATTTTAAATAGAGTTACAGAGAAAATTCCTAGACCAACACTAATAACGTAATCTAAATAAACAATGACTAGTGAAATAACTAGGACGGTATCTTAAATAAACAAGAATTGTTGAAACAATAATACTGACTAAACTACTAACTAATAATTGAACTAACAGAAATTAACTGAGGCTAATGGTTTGTGTCAATATGTCCTCTCAAGTTAAAAGATGGGTTACTAAGCCTAACTTGGATAGATTTTGCTGAAAAACATGTTTAGGCAGTTCCTTGGTGAGGGTGTCTGCTAGTTGATCGGAACGCTTGATCTGAATAGCCCGCACTCTTTTGACGTCGACATGGTGACGAACAAAGTGAAAATCTACTACAGCATGCTTTACACGATTGTGGAGGACAGGATTTTTGCTTAAGAACATGGCTCCAAGATTGACACAAAAAATGGTAGGCAATTAATGTACTGGAAAGCGCAGCTCAGTGAGAAGATTAGTAACCCACGTAGTTTCAGAAAGGGCATTAGCCACTGCTCCATGCTCAGACTCAGTGGAGGAGCGAAAGACAATATTTTATTTCTTCAATGACCAGTTAATTGAATTGTGATCAAGGAACTGGATATATCCGGATATTGGAACTCTATCTGCGATGTCCTTACCCTAATCTACATCAGAGTATATGTATAGATTGAAGTCCTCGATGGGAGTTACACGTAAGCTTGGCTGGATGGTGCCACGCAAATAGCGGAGAACATGTTTCACAACTTTATAGTGAAGGTCCGACGATGCTTGCATAAATTGGAATAACTTATTCATTGCGGTCCAGTCTAGTGAAAGATAGATATTGAAGCGTGCCTAAGACCTAACAATAGTGTGTTGCATCAGTCAAGTGAGTACCACCAGACAGTGTGAGCAACTCAATTGCACTCATTAGCGTATGAACACTTTTGCAGTCAGTCATTAACTCATCATTCAGGATTTCATTCACATAGTTTGCTTGGGTGAAAGTTAAACCATTAGAGTTGTGTATCACTTCAATACCAAGAAAGTAGTGAAGATTTTTCAAATCTTTCATTGAAAATTTAGAAGCAAGAGAAGCGATAGTCTGATCGACACTTGAAGTGTTGCTCCCAGTGATAATAATGTCGTCTACATAGATAAAGACGAACATTGTCTCATCTAGACCTTGTCTAACGAATAGCGAGGCATCAAATTTCATTTTAACAAAGCTTATGGTTGAGAGATAACCTGTGAGAGTATTATACCACGCTCGAGGGGCTTGTTTCAAGCCATAGATTGCCTTGCGCAACCGATTGCCTTGCGCAACCGATATATATGAGTTGATTTGTTATCATTAGTAAATTTCGACGGTTGTACATGTACACCTCCTCTTTCAGGTTGCCTTGAAGGAACGCATCGTTGATGTTCAATTGATGGAGGTGCCAATTGTGGCGAAGTGCCACAGAGAGAATGATTCGAATAATAATATGTTTTACGACTGAATTGAAAGTCATGTGAAAGTCAATCAGAAAAGTAATCTATATTGAACCCGTGCGGGCACGAAATATATATATCTAGTTAATCAAGAAATAGTAGTAATAAATCATGTTCCATAAATTACATACCTACATAGTATGGAGAACCAATTGAAAGACCAAACATAAAGCTTCATTTTGGATTTTTCTTTTTTTCCTCATTTATAACTATAAAAAAAACCATGGCCGTGTGTAGCATGAAATAAATGGTATATTAATTAAATAATAATATATATTTAGTATAATTTTATATATAATATCTTAACAAGATACTATAATGTACATGTAAATCGGTGTAATTTCACAAATTAAATTTGTGAAGGATAATATATATGCAAATTTTATCAAAGCTGATAAATAGAGAGTTTGTTTTTAAATGATACGTTACTTTATTTAATAGCAGTTACAATCGCTAATAATTAGTGGTAACAAGTGGGACAAGCATACAAGAAAACAAGAAGGTTGGTCCAAAAAGACATGTATAACTTGTCAGGAATTCCACTACTTACTCCCTCGTTTTATTTTAGTTGATTTTCTTTCTAAAAATATTTATTTTAATTTAGTTATTTTTTAATGAAATTAAGAGTATTTCTTTTATATTCTTTTAATACTATTTTTAACATGAAATGACTAAATAAAGTGTATTTACTCGAATTTATATTTTAAAAATATAATTAATAAAGCTAATTTGATAAAATAAATCTCTAATTAATATTTTTTTAATAAATGTGTCAAGTCCATTGAGGTCAACTAATATGAAATGAAGGGAGTATAAAATTACTACGAGTATGCTTCCAAATAAATGATGACTACTTACTCCCTCCATTTTTTTTTATTTACTTCATTTGAATTCTGCCTAGATGTCAAAATATTTGTTCATTTAATTTTTTAAAAATAGTTTAAATAATTTTTTATTATATTCTTGTTTAATAAATATAATTATTATTAATTTTAAAAGATATATAAGATTTAATTAAAGTATATTGATAAAATTATTTTTAATTTTATAGAAGTAAAAAATTTATTAAAGGATGTCTTCAATCCAAATAGAATAAATAAAAAAATGGAGGGAGTATTTATTTAAATTTCAATTGCAGTTGGGTATAATTAAGTATTCATTTGGTCATATGAAATTTTTACAATTTTTTTGAAAAATTATCTCACTTTAGTGAAAAAAATGAAAAGTATAGTATTTAGTCATAAGAATTTAATGCTTATTTTCACTTTTTTCACCTCTATCTTTTCTCACAAAATTCAAAAAATAAATCAAATGCATATTTATGATCAAACACAACTCGAACTAAAAAAATTTTATAAATCACAAAACCGCTTAGCTAAATTTGCACGAAAATGTAATTTTATTTTTTAGTAGATCTGATTGGATGCCTGATAAAAACAAAAAGATCTGATTGGAGACCTTTTTTTTTTAAGTAAACAAAAAGAATATGTGATTGGGTGCTATTTTTCTAAGTTGAATACATTGGCCAACCACGTGTAGACAGAGTGGACGACATTTACGTTGGCCGTCCATAAGTTTTTTGTTTCTTTACTCTTTTTTATATTAAACTAGTATTAGTATCCGTAAAATGTGCTGATAATATTTAAATAAAAGTAATCATTAAATAAAGATAGATTAAAAAAATAATTTAGATTTACAAATTTATCAAATAGTAAAGCATAAAAAAATATTTCATTGATCAATAGATAAGTCAACATAAACTAAAGAAATGTAGGTCAAAATCTCCAATAAATTATAGGAATAGTTCATAACAAATAATTCATATAATAAATTACTTCAAAATGAAAAAAAAATAGATAAAATCAATTTAAATTTGTTAAAAATATTTACCTATAAACGAAATTGAAAGGAGACCAAGTATAAAGAAAAAATATTATCGTTCTAGTTATACCATTTATAACATTCACATTTAAGTCAAAATAGGATCATAAAATACTAAATATAAAAAAGAGATAAAATTTATCTCTAAAAATTTTAAAATTTTAAACGAATAAATCATAATAATCTCAAGCAAGATCTTGAATTTTTTATTTTTCATTCACGTCAAAAAAATTGATATATTTTTAAAATTTTATTAATGGATTCATTATTTAGTGAGACTATATTACGAAAATTTATATTTGGATAAAGAAATCACTAAGGTAACAAACTTATTTTTCTCAATAAAGAAAAACACTATAAATAATTAAAATCATTTTTAACAAATAATTTTCTTGTTTCAACCTATATTGTTTGAATATATAGTGATCTTCTCATAGGTTTCTTCTTCTTGAGATCTCATGATTAATTAGTGACAACACTCCTTCAATATGCGGATCTTTTACTATACCAAAATATGCTATTGAATAACGATTAATAAAATAAAAAAATTAATTATTTTTATATTATAATTATGCAAGACCACAAATGATTTTCTCGAGAAAGAAGAATCACTACGAATAATTCAAATCATTTTCAACAAATGATTTTCTTGTTTCAAACCTATGTTACATTGTGATTACATTGTTCAACTTTCTCATATGTATATTCTTCTGCTGAACTCTCATTCTGAAATATTGATAACATTTCATCAATATGTGTGATTCTTATTATGTCGAAACCCTTATATTTAAAGCCTGAAATTTATGAAAATTTTAAAATTAATATTTAGCAAACTATTGACAATTCTTATTTCTACATATTCATAATGAAAAACTTGATAAATACCAACAAGGCTAATGACCAATAACAATAACAGAGAGAGAGAGAGAAAGAGAGAGAGAGAAAGAGAGAGAGGAAAAGTGTGACAATATTTTCATGTTATTGAATTAGTATATATAGCCATATAAGGCCAAATTTTTCATATAATAAAAATAGAATGTAAATTATAAATTAACTTTTTCAAATTAGTACAGAAATTATAACTTAAATTATAAAATTTAAGATATTTATTTTTTAAAACTTTAACTTTTTTATATAAACATCACTGATTTGATATAAATAATATTTTAAAACTTGATAAATGAATTAAATAATCCAAAATTATTGTGGCATTATATTTTTTTATCTCTATTTTTTTTAATACATAAGAGATATTAAAGCATACAATTACTCCATTTAAATGTGGGGATCTTGTTGAAGACTAATACCCCACTAAAATAGATTAATGAATATTAATTTAAAATTTCAACAAAATAATCTCCTTTCTTTTATAGTCCAAACTTACCATTTAAAAAATATTTTATTTTAATTAATAAGTTCATAGTATATTGCACAAAATAAGTTAATTAATTATATGTATTTCCATTAAATAAATAATGTACGACTTAATTGTAATACGACTACACAATCAACTAATTAACTTCAATTAATAAGAATCAATTTTATAATCATAATATATAACTCAAGTTCCTTAAATTTAATGTTGTAAAATTCAAAATATATTTATGGCTAAAGTAGTAGTCAATGTTCGTTGTTTTATTTTTTTACCAATATATGTATATCAATTACATAACTTTTATTTTCTGTTAAAATAATTCTTAATATTAACTGATTTTTACATCAATTTTATCTAATTAATTTGATGAAAATAAAATTATCATTAATATTATAAATATCTACTTACCATAAATCTATCCCAAATTTATATCTTGATTATATTTAATTAATGTACAATTACATAAAAGACTCAAAAACGAAAATAATTGATACTAGTGACCTTTATAATTTCGAAAATTCAATCCCATAAATTTCTCATATTTTTATAGTTTGATTATATTAATTTGATATTATTTACCTTTATAATTTGGGAAAGAAATTTTAAAAGGTAACAATTAATATTTTTCTCAATTACTGATTTATTTCTCAAAAATTTCTTATAAAATTATAATTTGACTATAGTCAATTGATTATTTAATTATCTTTATAATTTTCTAATCACTCAAATAATGTAAATTACGGATTTTCTTATATTCATTCAGTTATTGTTTTACAGAAATAAGTCAAACTTATTTGCGATTAAAGTTGAAATATTTTTTTAAAAAATGTCAATTAATCTTTTTTTCATATAAGTTGTTTGATTGCTTATTGATTATTAATTCACAATTTTTCTTGTAATACTTTCTTGATTTACTCAGTTGTAATGAAATCATAATTATTTTAATATAATGTCATTATTTATATTGTTGCGTATTTTGAAGGATGACATCTATGTTTTTTTTTATTTTTCATCCGATGTCCGGTGCCCTCATTGGAGCCCCAACTAATTCGGATCGCGCGTTGTAGGGCCCATTAAGGTGGCAACATTCTCAACATAGTTTTCTCCAAACCCAGGATCAAACCATCAACCTCTGGTTAAGGGTGGAGCAACTCCATCCACTGCACCACAACTCATATTGATGACATCTATATTATCATATTCCTATTTGATGATATTTGTTTCAAGACTGGCAATTAACTATTTTCTATTATACAAAAATGTAATTAGTGAAATTCATACAAAGATTGTTTAATTAGTTGGATTAGTCTCAATATAGTAGTAATATCTAATTTTAACTATCTTTCAATTAAATTCATATTTTTGTTTTATTTGAATTCAAAAATTTTCATCCTTCCATTAATACTAAAAGTTTCTCATCTCAATTAAAATATTTCTTTTCCAATTATGTCTCTTGATTGTCATTGATTACCCTGTCATATTGAGTTACTCAATATGTCTTTTCATATATGTCAAGTAACTGGAGAAAATTGAAAGAAAAGTGTTTTTAAGTCCTGAATGAAGGATTGGTGACATTGACCAACAGATAGGGTCAAACATCATTAGGAAACTTGATTAAGTTAATTGTGGACTTGATTAATATTTTCAAAATTTTTTAATCTTTTCAAAAATACAAATCAACCCAACTCATGCCCCTCTTCAATCCTAATCAACCACTCTATCTCTCCAGCTTCTCCCAACCAACAGTTCTACAAAATTTCTCCCTTCAACCTCCGACGATAAATAGTCGGGTGAGTTCCTTTTCGACTTTCAACTGTTAATCGATGTGAATACTTCTCCGGCAATAACAACTTTGAGTTCTTCGTCCTCCCATTTCTTTTTTCACAGGTAAAAAATTATGAAGAAACAGAGGAACTTGAGCCAACTACTTTTTTGGTATTGAAATATGGACTGAATAAAACCCTAATTTCTGGCATTTCTACATTTCTTCTTCTCGTTGTCATACTGTTGATTTGAATCTGTTGGTGATTTTTTGTCACAATTGATGTTCTTAGTGTGTATGTGTGTGTGTGATATGTTGGTGTTGCTAGGTTGATTTGTTGTTTGTCTTGGTGGAAATGGTATTGCAACAGTTGAAACATCTGATGTAATAGATGAAATATATGATGCAACAGATGAAAATTTGATGCAACAGATTAAAAATCTGATGCAACTATGAAAATCTGATGCAACAGGTGAATAATCTAACAGATCATTCATCTGTTGCGACAGACGTCTCTTCTATTTGGAAGAAATCTAAATAATATTGATCCAACAGATAACTAATTAGTGATCTATTTTTATTCTTTCCAACTATTTACTCTTCATTTTAAAATCTGATGCAACAGATTAAAAATCTTATGCAACTATGAAAATCTGATACAACAAGTGAACAATCTAACAGATCATTCATTTGTTGTGACAAACAACTCTTCTGTTTGAAAGAAATCTAAATAATATTGATCCAACAAATAACTGATTAGTGATCTGTTTTTATTCTTTCCAATGGTTTACTCTTCATTTTACAATAGATTAGGACTGTTTTTATTCTATCCAACGATTTACTCATACAGGTCGATTATCTGTTACAACAGATAACATACCTGGTACAATAGATTAGTGATCCATTTTTATTCTTTCCAACAGTTTACTCACCCGTTGCAACAGGTCGGTTATATGTTGCAACAGATAAAATACCTGGTGCAACAGATTAGTGATCTATTTTTACTGTTTCCAATGGATTACTCATCCGTTGCAATGGGTCAGTTATGTATTGCATCAGATAAAATACCAGGTACAACAGATGGTGCTATTTTTATGGTTCCCACGTATTACTCATCCATTGCAGCAAGTCGGTTATATGTTGCAACAGATTAGTTATCTGTTGGAACTATTATATTACTGTTATGCACTAATCAATTATAATCTATGTTATGCTCCTGTTAATTTAAGATAACATGGCTCCCAAAATAAAAGAAATCGAATCAAGTCTAAGTAAATGAACAAGTACAGCAGCTCAGCTATATCCACTACTATATGAGCTTTCTTTACAAGAGTTATCTCAATTAAGAGCAAAAGATAATGAACACGGGGAGGAGGAATCTTTCAAAAAAGATGATCCAAATGCTAATAGCCCTTCCGTCGAAGAGTTGGTCAAAACCTTCAGCATTGATCGTTACCTTGTGAGAATGCAGTACGATGGTGCCACAGATTTAACGGGTGATCTCATGGTTAAGTCATTCATGAGAAAATCTTTCGACGCCTTCAGAAAAATACTTCGAGAACAAAAATTAGATTCTTATTTTAGGAAAAGCTACTTTGGGAAATATCTTGATTTGTCGGAGGACAACAATGCTCGTTTCCAGATGAAAATGGTATATGATCTTCTCAAGCGCAGGTTTATGTATGAAAACAAAGATAAGATGGATGAGGTGTGGATAAATTACTGTGGCATGCCTGTTTGTTTTGGTTGGGAGGAGTTTGCCATAGTTACCGAACTAAAATGTTATCCTCCTTCTCCTTCTCCTTCTCAAGTTATACCTACTCTGACCCAAAAAAAAAAATACCCCGCATACTCAAAAAAAAAAGACAAGTCGAGTGATCGTGATGACCTGGTGTCCATTGTTGGTCCAAGCTTCAAAAACAAAAATCTAATTGAAGCGTTGAAATGTAAAAGACTTTCAAAGAAGCACAAGCAATCATTGTGCTTGGTTTGGTTTGTACATAATGTTCTTTGGGCGAGAGACATTAACAACAACATAAGCCTCGATTTAATAAATCTCTCCGAGGATCTTGAGGCATTTAACAGCTATCCTTGGGGTTATGAAAGCTTCAAAATGACTGTCGAATATTTGTTGATTCCGTTAACGCCAAAAACAGTCAACTTATATGGTTTTCCATGGGCCTTCATGGTAAATATTTCTTTTATCATGATATGATTCATCATTTTTTTATTCAATAATGTTTTTGATTAATTGGCGTTATATTATAGGCTTGGGCATTTCAAGCCATTCCTTATTTGAGACAACAAGTGAACTACCAGGAAGAAGTTTCCTGTCCAAGAATTCTGAGATAGTTGTCAGCCAAAACCGATAAAAATACAAAATTTCTTGATCTTTTCAATCCCCCCAAGAAAGCAGTAAATCCAATTCTAATTAAGTTTTTGTTTTAATTAATGATTAAATGATTTCATCATCATTCTTAATATATGTACCGATTTATTTTAGATTGTCCATCCGTGGCTTGTTCCGACCAACCAAGAGTTGAAGATGTCAATTTTTTCTTACTTTACGGTCTGTGCAAACTTTATCGAACTCTAAGGTCGTTGATAGAATAAAAATAAAATTGTTTGGAGCAACAACCATCACAAGAAAAATAATTTTGAAGGGTGGGGCTAATGATGCTCCTCTTACAGTTTTTGAAACAACAAGCCATTATGATTATGATCATAATGGTTGTACAGATTTTTCTCCAAATTTTGCCGCATCTAGCAAATGCTCTTCATGCAAATGTCAAGATTGCAAGGCGAAACACGATGGAGTGATTAATGTTATTAATGCACTAACTGCTTCTGTAAAGGAAATGACATCTAAGAGGGGTGTCATTCCATTAAAGGGGATTTCATATCCAGACACTCCACTAGAGATCAAGGCGGTTAAGGGGAGAAGGAAAGACACTTCCAAGACATTATCAATTATCAAAAAAAGCAAGATTGCAATGCCTTTGTCTTGCACCGATGTTCAGTGTGCAAGGGCCACAAAAGAGTAACATGAGCTGAAGAAGGTGAATGTACATCATCTGTTCCAAAAAATAAACAAGCACATATCTGTTTCAACAGATGATACATCTGCTGAAAATTATCAAACAGATGTATACATCTGTTGCAACTATTGTCTAACCTGTTGCATCAGATTCGTTATCTATTTCAATAGATGAGTTATCTGTTCGAAATTATTATACTACTCTGATTTACCTGTTCGAATTTATCCCAACAGATAATCCATCTGATGTAACATAAGATTATTTGTAGCAACAGATGATAAATTTGTTGTATATCTCTACTTAGCATGACAATTCTGGCTTTCTAGGTAGATGTCACAGCTACTGCCGAAGAGCATAATATGATAGTTGATAATCCATCAACTGCTTCCAAAGATAAAGAAAAAGTGGAGTTTGTCAGTTTGGGAGAATGGAAGAATTACCCATTTGAAGGGTTCAACATCTCGGATGAGGCTCTTAAAAAACTAATACAGTTGATCAATGACTATTCAGAATGGATGCCGATGGGCAGTTAAAGCATCATGCCGGTAGGTACATAAATCAATTTTATGGATATTAATTTATACAATTCTTGTTGTAAGAACCTGACATTAACACATATAAATCATCATGTAGAAAACAAAATGATGAGCACTACAAAGTGAACGAATCGAGTCTTAGTTTTTATATGTTCAACTTTGTTGTTGCACATCCCAGAATGAAAAATTGGTTCTATTTGATGTCACAGCCCCAAACTTGCTGGAATGATGAGGTTTAAAGGCCATACATATTACTATTAATTAATACTTTATTTAATTGCATCTGCATATTGATTTTTTCATCACGTAATCCAAAATATTTGATAATATGTGCAGCACATCGATGTCATTTTTTACTACCTCCGAAAGAAGGCCAAGTTGCAAACACAAGAACAATACAGATACACAACAGACAATTGTTCGTACAAAGTTTACATCAATAATGCCTACGATAGGTATTGTCAACAGCAGCCGGAAGTTTCTCAAAACGAGGAATGCTTAATCAACATCATAAAAGGTTTTAGCATTCCGGCTGGCTTACCTTGGCATTTGGTCGATGAAATGTACATTCCAATCAATTATGGTGATGAATTCTATTGGGTGTTGGCTGTCATTGTTCTAAAAGAGATGTGCATCCGAGTTTATGACTCGATGTCGCGAAGGAGACGTTCCGGGCCGTCTTCTGAGATACAAAAACTGGCCAAAATATTGCCTACTTACCTTGATATGAGCGGCTTTTTGGATCAAAAAGTTCGTACTGATTGGTCGACGATTGAAGCATACCGGGATAAAATGACTAATCCATTTGATGTATAATATATTGACGAAATTTCTCAACAAACCATTGGTAGCCTATAAGTTTAAGTGTCATGATTTAGTTTCATTTCACAAATTTCACAACGCTTGCATGAACTGCAAGATATGAATTATCTATTTTTTTATAACGCAGGGATTGCGGTCCTTTTGTTGTCGCCTATGCCGAGTATTTGAGCGATGGATTACAAGTACCAAATGATGGACTTGATGCCGGATTACTCCGCAAAAGATATGCTGCTCTTTTATGAAAATATGGAGAAGCGAAAGCTCAGAAGCCGTACGCAACCGACGTTAAAGATCCATGACGATCAAAGTTGAATTCCATAGCACTGGATGAAGAAAAACTTGTCCATATTGATTAAATTTTTATAGCTCGAGTCCTTCAATGTAATAACCTATCCTCCTTGGTTTAACTTGTTGATTTATTTGTAGAGTAGATCGTTTGTACTCATAATGATTTTTTTTTACATTTCATTTATTTATTGAGTTATTTTATTTCATGTAATTTTCGAAGGCTTTGATTTATTTTATTCTGTCTATGAATATATTTAATTCTGAGTTTTGAACATGTTAATTGAAATGAAGTACTAGATTCAAATATCGCAACAGATAATACATCTGTTGCAACAGACGATATATCTTATCAGACAGATTTAGACATATGTTGCAACATGAGATGCAACACGTAGGTCATCTACTGGAAATTATATAACAGGTCTTCCTATTTTTTTAATTTGCTCCAACAGATTTATCGATCAGTTGCAATAGATAAGTTATGTATTGCAATAGATCGTAAATTTGTTGCGACAGATAGATGGGGAACATCTGCATAACGCAACAGATGTCCAACCTATTCCAATAGATAATCAATCTGTCACAACAGGTACTATATCTGTTATGACAGATATAAAATCTGTTGCATTATAAAAATTCAACTTTGTCAGACATAAAAATTATTGCCCCTATATGTATAGTGAATTGGCTTAAAATGAAAATTTGTTATCGTATTCGTCTCTATCTTTGTACATATTTTTTTTATACACTGACTCCAACCATTTAGTTAGTACCCCATATGCCCAGACCCATTGCATCATTCCCACAATGGTGTCGCACACACCGATCATTTGTGTGTCGGTCAGCAAACACTCCATGTATGCAAGCGAGTACGAACCGCACGCTGCACCGGTTGTATTTTTTAGGAGATAGATGTTCTTATTTCGACCTTCAAAAACCCATGATTCCTTCGCCAAGACTTCAGCCGGCAAATGATCCATCAGCTTACTCTGCGTCAACAACTTGGGCAACAACTTCAAGAGTGGTTGCATGTGGGTTAAAAGCGTCTTCTCGCTGAACACAGGTAAGTTGCAGTCAAAAACCTTAATCTTTCCCTCGTATAGTAGTATCTAAACAGTGAGAAAATGGGTGACATCCACGTTTATGACTGCAAGGATTCTCTTTGCCTTGGTCCAGCTCTTGCCGTGTAGATATGGCCTCTTTTCTCTAACATATTTAATCGCTTCTTCATCCCATTGGAATGTAGAAACTAACTGATCAAATCCCAGGCCACCGGAATCAGCTAGATTACGAAGATCAGCATACCTATCTTTGAAATTATTGTAGAAGTTGAGGTCCATTATCCTATCAGCAGCATCATAAGCATCTGGGTACGCTAATTGCCTGCCCCTCATGAGGCAAAGAATTTTATCAACATACTGTGGTATAAGAAGATAATTTTTAAATAGGTTAGTAATTGTAAAGAATAAAAACACGTTGGAAAGAATCTGATGCAAAGGGTTCTATGAATCAGTTCACAAATTACCCAGCCAACGCAACTTATGCAATAGATATGTATTATGTTGCAACAAAATACCAAACTGTTGCAACATATTACATATCTGCTGCGTAGATTCTTCTTCATGGAGTAGATTGGAAGGGTAGGTTAGCAAAAGTAAACTTACCTTGTCCTCGTACCACACGTACCTATTTGACATATTCGAGAAGTCTTTGGCAGCAAATGAATGCATGGTGTATTCTTTTTGAACCTTCATCTTGATGAATTCTTCCAGTTCCTTCTTCTTCTCTTTGCCAAGCGCCGCAAATATGTCCACCTCTTTCGGCGGCCCCTGAACTTCAACAACTATTGGAGCGGGGGGAGTTGCATTTTTTGCTGATTTCAGAATAGAGAGAATTTGTCTAATTTTTATTCTCTTCCTCCTAACCTCTGCTGTAAGAGTGCATGGCTCTTTCACCTCGTTGGATGGTATGACACCCCTCCTGGATTTCAACTCCTCGGTAGCTTCAGCAATATCCTTTAGCTTGTCGAGGAGTTTATCCTCTCTGTACTTGCACACTTTGCATTTGCAATGAGAACATGAGGGTGAGGAGGGGTGAGAGGGACCACTGTAAGGGTGGGAGGGATCGGTGTAGGGGCGAGAGGGAGGACCTGTGCAAGGGGTATTTTTAAACATATTTATTTTTTGCTGAGCACCAACATGCTCATAATCACGACTGGCAGTAGAAGCAGAAGAAGAATGGCTGCCACTATCACAAACAACTCCACCAGCAACACCTCCAGAAGAAGCACCTGGATCTGTTGCAGTTTGAGTTAGGGCGTGAAGAGCTTCAACATTAGACTGACCTTGCCTAACTGCTCTTCTTATTAATGTTGCTCCATCCAATTCCTTCTTTATTAACTCCACCATTGGGTTTTCTTTTGTATTAATAAGACCCAGAGTAAGAAAAGAAGTCATCCCCAGCTCATCAATGGTAGGCACGATCCAAGGATGCACAACCTATAAAAAACTACAGGAGAAATTTAAATCATATAATAATAATTTGCAGTCAGTTGGGTTACATGGGGCTCGGGTTATATTAACACAGCTAACTTATGCAACAGAAAATCTAGCTACCATAATAGTTGATCTGTATTTTGAAATAGATTGATAATATGTTGCATCAGAATACCCATTTGTTGCATAATTTACAGTAGATGGGTAATCTGTTGAGTAGGGTTCAGAGAACAGAGAAACATATGGTTAATCTGTTGTGAAATATGGATCGTCTGTTGCAACAGATTACCCATTGCACCAGTTGTAGTTGACGGGTAATCTCTTTTAACAGATGGAACATCTGTTTCAATATCTTTCTTTGAGGCAACTTATTTTAGTTGAAAGAAGACGTACTGCATCATCCAGAGGGTTAAAGAGATCAGCCTCATTAATATTTTTTTTGCTGCTCTCTACTGCAGCTAACTACTTAAGGATCCTTGGATGAGAAGCCTTATCTGGGTAATCCGTGAAATGCTTTTGGAGGGGAGGAATGACTTCACATGCCCAAGCCTAAAAATTATAAACAGAAAGCAAGCAAAAAAAATCACAAGTATATTCAATATAAATTAATGAATGAGTAAAAATAGTATTCAATTTTACCATGAAAGCCCAAGGAAAGCCGTATAATATGGTCGTCTTTGGCTTTAGCTCTTTCAGTAAATATTTGACAGTCAAGTAGTAGCTATCGTAGCCCTAGGGGTAATCGTTGAATCTTCCAAAATCATCAACAAGTGCCAACAAATCACGTTCTATGACTTTCTTGACGTCTCTTGCCAATAAAATGGAATGGACAAACCAAACTAAGCACAATTTCTCCCTGTAGTGCTTTGGTATATCTTTATTCTTGAGATCCGCTATCAAATCCTTCACTTTGTAGCTAGTTCCAAAAATGTCCAACAACCCATCTTTCTTACCTTGCATTTGTTGGACCCTTTGTGGGGTGTTTTCTTGATGGCAAGTTCTTTTGGATGATCGCATCTCAAGCCCATTACAATGGCAAACTCTTTCAATCCAAAACAAATCGGCATGCCAAAGTAATTGATCCAGACTTCATCCATCTTATTTTGGCCCTCCTTCGAACCTCCATCATCCCTCGCATACATGATCCTGTTCTTGAGAAGGCCATATACCATGATTATTGGAAAATGGAGAGGGCGGGGCCCAGACAGCTCAAGAAAGTGTGCAAAGCAGCTCTTCTTAAAAAGTCCATCTATGTTTTCCTTCTTCATAATACTTCTAAGTTCGTCAAAAGATTTCCCCAACTGACATTTAAGAATAAGATCACCAAAGACTGCATTAGGGTTATTCATCGGCATCACAACTCAAAACTTGTCAATACTAATGGTTTTGACAGAATCATGCTGGAATTTTGATATTATTTCGCGCCCCATTTGTGAGGAGGAGTTATCACTTTCCTCGGCATCATTTTGCCCTGACTGAGATTGTTCTGGAAGTTTCTCCGAATCTATCTGTACTCTAGCTTTTTTTGTTTGGTGATTGGAAGTTGATCCACTTTCTCCACTTTCTGTTTCTTTTTTTTTTGGGAGACATCTTTTAACTACAAACAAAAGAAAAATAAAAAATACATTGCATTTGATGTCTGCATAATTTTTTTTAAAAAGGTGAGACAAATTTTAATAAATTATTCTTACCACATAACCAAAAAAAAACTCCAACGGACAAACCATCAGTTGGAATAGATGGGGAACCCGAGTCTGTTTGAAGACCTATTTAATATCTCCCTACAGATATTCCACCTTTTGCAACAGGTGGAGAAATTTCAACAAATTATTCTCTGCCATATTACAAGAAAATACTCCAACGGATAACCCATCAGTTGGAACAGATGGGGAATCTGTTTGTAGACTTATTTAATATCTCCCAACAGATCTCCTACCCATTGCAACAGATGGACCACCACCACAACCAATGTCACTACCAATGCCACCAAGACCACCACCAATGCCACCAACACCAACACCAAGACCACCGACACCACCGCCAAAAAACATAAATACCAACACCACCAACAACAGCCACCAACAACACCACAAACACCATCCAACAATACCACGACATTCAACAAAACACTGAGAGAAAAACTAGGGTTTTCTCGGGTGCTTCCTACTTTTTTAGCATTAAAACTCAAAATTGTTAACCCATCCTCGAAGATAATACAATTAAAAGTCTTCTTTTTTATCATTAACTAAAAAGACCTATTTTTTAGAATAAAGAACAAATGTAGAACTCTTCTCGGACTCTGTTACAAGTGAAGATAGATAAAACAACGGATACAAGCGGGAATGAAGTCAAAAAAACAACTATATGTAGTCGTAAATGGAAAGAAAATTGACCTATTTTGAAGGGTTGAGCAATATGTTGAGTAGTTATTGTTTGTATTGTTGAGAGGGAGAGGACACCCTGAGAGAGAGAGAGAGAGAAGAGCGAGAACTTAAGATTTGAAATGAAAAGTTTTTCGCGCAATTGGATGATTTGAATGGGTTAATTTGTAATTTTAGAAAAGAATGACAAGTTTTGAAATTGCTAATTTGGTCCGAATTGATCTTAATTAATTTTAAAAGATGTAGTTTTTAAAATATTGAGTTGATGAGAACTCATTTCTACTCAGAGTGATTGATCGACGACTCGGGTTGGGATGAACGCAATACCAGCGCCGTGTAATTGCAAAGACTTGATTCGATTTGTAGTTGACCCTGCGAGCTCATTCATTTATCCCTAGTTCCACCTAAATCAACTTAGGTACTATCACTATCCTAATATTGAGTTGATGAGAACTCATTTTAACTCGGAGTGATCAATCAACAACTCGAGTTGGGATGAACGCAATACCAACGCCATGTAATTGTAAAGACTCGATTGGATTATTCATTCATTCCTAGTTCCACCTAAATCAACTTTGGTACTATCACTCTCCTAACATTGAGTTGATGAGAACTTATTTCAACTCAGAGTGATCGATCGACGACTCGGGTCGGGATGAACACAATACCAATGCCATGCAATTGCAAAGACTCGATTAGATTTGTAGTTGACCCTGCGAACTCACTCATTCATCCTTAGTTACACCTAAATCAACTTAGGTACTATCATTATCCTAACATTGAGTTGATGAGAACCCATTTCAACTCAGAGTGATCGATCGATGACTCAGGTCAGGATGAATGCAATACCAACGCCATGCAATTGCAAAGACTCGATTGGATTTGTAGTTGACCTTGTGAGCTCACTCATTCATCCCTAGTTGAACCTAAATCAACTTAGGTACTATCATTATCCTAACATTGAGTTGATGAGAACTCATTTCAACTCAGAGTGATCGATCGACGACTCGGGTCGGTATGAACGCAATACCAACACCATGCAATTGTAAAGACTCGATTGGATTTGTAGTTGACCCTGCGAGCTCATTCATTCATTCCTAGTTCCACCTAAATCAATTGCTATGAAATCCGTTGCAACAAGTGATTAAGCTGCTAAAAAATTTCAAATAGGTACATATATGTTGCAACAGATGACATATCTAATTTAATTATCAAATAGATATTTGCATCTGTTGTGACAAATTACTGAGCTGTTGGAAATTTTCAAAAAAATATTTATATCTGTTGTAACAGATGATATATTTGATTTAATTAATTATCAAATGAACATTTTCATCAGTTGTCACAAATGACTGAATTTTTGAGATTTTTAAACAGATATTTATATCTGTTGTAACAGATGACTGAGCTGTTTAGATTTCTAAACAAATATTTATATATGTTGCAACAGATGGCATATCTGTTTAAAAATCTTTTTATCTCTTTTAATTTTAAAGCAAAAAGCTTCTGGTTCGAGTAGATAATATCAAGTAGTAGTACTTACTACTAAAGGCGGTAAAAAATATTTTTTGCATATCTCAAAAGTGAGTTCATTGACCAGTTTTGTCTTGTCTTTTCAATGTCAATAGTCTTAGTCTTCCTCGTGCCTCTCAAATTATTAATAAAATTAATGAATGTTAATTAATGAATATTGAAAACCACCACGTCTACGTACATAATAATCTATAGAAATTATCTCATCTCTTCCTTCAGCTACAGTTTATTTTATTCAACTCTCATTTTTTTCTCTATTCTCTTTAGGGTCACAGCCTTTTTTATCTCTTTTCTCTTCTCTTCTCATAAAGATCTTTTCAGATCTAAACCCATCCATATCTTTCCTCAACTTAAATTTCATTTTTGATCCCCTTTTTGATATTAAGGTATGGTTCATTATTGCTCTTTCATTCTCTTCTTCTTCTTTGTATGTTATTTACATCTATTTTTATTTAATTATTATTTACCCATATCATATTTATTAATTTTTTTTTAAGGAACTTGTAAGTGTTGAATAAACAATCTAAGAATTTTTATTACAATATGAGAAAAAAGTCATCTGTTGGGAGAAGTTTAAAAGTCTTGTTGGCAGTATCATTTTTTTTGTATGTATTTTATTTGTTTCATTATTGTTGATGCAGTTATTGATGTTGTTGGTGGGGTTGGCATTGTTGGAACTTGTGGTGTTGTTGATGGTTCTGGCACAAAAGATGTTGCTTCTTTGTTGTTGATGATGTTGTTTTCTTTTTGTTGATGTTTATACTGTTGTTGATGTTGCAACAGATGGAGAAACTGTTGGAACAAATAAAACTACTAGAAAGGCTGGTTTGATGTATTCCATTAAACTCCACATCTATGGTAACAGACTCCATATCTGTTGCAACAGACTCCACATATATTACAACAGACTCACATCTGATGCAACAGATGGATAATGTTTTTTTTGTGACATTAATTTTTTCCTCTTCTTTGTAGATATAAGGAACTGATAGTTGATCAACTTTTGATGGACTATCTTAAGAGGCTGCAGTAAAGATAGGATCGGAGGAATAAGCTGCTTGTAGATGGAACCACTTCGTATGTGGGAGGTATTTATTACTGATAATGTTATCGTGGAAACACACATAGAGTGCACTGATTTTGTGAATGATGTTTTTATTGACTAGTCATAGATCGTTCAAACAAGATGTCTGTAATTTTATCGTTAAGTTTGGTAGGTCCGAACTGATAAGGCTGAGGGACCATGAATATGGTTTTGATAGCCTGTTAAGATCTAATGTCGGTTGTTGCTCATGTTTATTTGTCAAGCATTGTGAAGGGATCTAATTTTTGTGTAATTGTAAAGAGATTCAATAGCGATTGGACTAACTTTTAGGGTGCATTGGACCCTTAGAGGGCCTTCGAAGCTTAGTACTGTATCTAATGAGAACGAAAAACCAATATATTTATTGCCTTGAACAAAATTTATATGGCTGGGTTGCTCGCTCAGAGTGATGATTTTATGCCAGAATATGCGGTAGGAGAATGCTTTCGAAGGAAAATGGGTGGTTGATGGAAGACTATATCATCTGAGAGCTAATTAAATAAGAGACATAGGGTAGAAAGTAACTTCTAACGAATCTGGCCGGTGGAATTATCTTAACAGATGCGAGATTTGAATCAAGTGCAAACATGAAAGTGTATCCGGTAATGTAAGTTCATTTGTTGTGTCTCTGAAAGAAAAATAATGCAGATGAACACTTTGCTAGGGAGCTGTGTGGTTGGGATTATCACCTAGATAGAAAATAGGAGAAGACCAACAAAGAAGCCTCACGGGCATCGAGGGTAGAAATAATGTACAACAAGTCTAGAAAACTTATACCAACTGCAACTGCAGTTAAAATAAGGAATCTAAGCGAAGGCAACAAATTTCTGAATTTTAAATTTCATCTCATGCCTTCTTGTTTGTGTCTCTGGTCAGGTCCACTGTCGTTGACCTGATCGGAACCACAAATGAGATTGAAAGGTAAATAGAGTATCATTGCTTCCTTAGCAATATGGTTATAATTGATTGTGTTTTCTTGCCTTGACATGCTTTAACATTCTTTGGAGAAGATCAGATGCTTGCTGTAGTATGTGAATCCCGATAATTTTCAAGCTTGCCTCCAGCTTGTTGATTCTGTATTCAAGCTGGTCGTTGCCCTCTTCGAAGTTGGTAAAGAGTTCCTCGTCTCTTGTGAGCTCAATCAGGAACACTACCTTCAAAGTTATGACATTCTAGAACACCTTCAGAACACTTTCTTCAGAAGCCTTAAAGGATACATGGAGGGTCTCTGTGTTTGTTTTAGGTCAAAATCTGTTGATGCACGTTGAAGATGTGGTCCCAAAAATTGAATAACACACTTTTATCTAGCATTGCTCCATGCATCTTGGTCAACCAATTTGATTAATTAGTAAGTGTGGAGTTACGTAGCGTGTGATCTAAATAGGCTCTACCAAGCCTATCAAATGTTAAGTAACTCTAAGCTAATTACTCTATCAAAAAAATATGATCGAGTTAGTGCACAAATTGAATGAGCTCATGAGCTCAATCTCTCAGCTGTTCTGCTGATTGCTCTTCTCCAATATAGATGATAAGATATCTGTTATGCAAAAGTCTACACCGTTGCCAGGCATGTTCCCAGGCAATCATGTCTGTCAATGGTGTAGACTTTTGCATAGCAGATATCTTATCATCTATATTGGAGAAGAGTGATCAACAGAAAGGCTGACAGATTGGGCTTTTTTTCTATGTGCACTAACTCGGGCATATTATTTTGATAGGGTAATGAGCTTGGAGTTATGTAACGTTTGATAGGCTTGGTAGAGCCGGTTTAAATCATATGCTACGTAACTCTATGCTTACTAATTTATCAAATTGGTTGAGCAAGATGCATGGAGCAACGCTCGATAAAAGTGTGTTGTTCAACTATTGGGACCACATCTTCAACGTGCATCAACATATTTTGACCTAAAACAAACACAGCGACCTTCCATGTAGCCTTTAAAGCTTCTGAAGAAAGTGTTCTGAAGGGCTTTTAGAATGCCACAACTTTGAAGGTAGTGTTCCTGATCGAGCTCACAAGAGATGAGGAACTCCTTACCAACTTCGAAGACGATAACAACCAGCTTAAATACAGAATCAACAAGCTGGAGGCAAGCTAAAAAATTATCGGGATTCACATACTACAGCAAGCATCTGATCTTCTCCAAGGAATATTGAAAGCATATCAAGGCAAGAAAACGCAATCAATTATAACCATATTGCTAAGGAAGAAATGATACTGTATTTGCCTTTCAATCTCGTTTGTGGTTCCGATCAGGTCAACGGCAGTGAAACTGGTCGAAAACACAAACATGAAGATGGGATGAAATTTAAAATTTAAAAATTCCCGCCTTCGCTTAGTTTCCTTATTTTTACTGCAGTTGTTGTTGGCGTAAGTTTTCTAGACTTGCTGAACATCATTTCTACCCTCGATACCCGTGAGGCTGCTTTGTTGGTCTTCTCCTATTTTCTATTTAGGTGATAATCCCGACCATGCAGCTCCCTAGCAAAGTGTCCATCTTCATTATTTTTCTTTCAGAGACACAACAGACGAAATTACATTGCCGGATACACTTTCATATTTGCACTTGATTCAGATTTTGCATCTGTTAAGATAATTCCATCGGCAAGATTTGTTAGAAGTTACTTTCTACCCTATGTCTCTTCTTCAATTAGCTCTCAGATGATATAGTCTTCCATCAACAATCCATTTTCCCTCGAAAGCATTCTCCTACCGTACCTTCTGGCATATAATCATCAACCCGAGCGAGCAACCTAACCATATAAATTTTGGCCAGGGAAATAACTATATTGGTTTTCCATTTTTGTTTGATGCAGTGCGAGGCTTCGAGGACCCTCTAAGGGTCCAATGCACACTTAAAGTTAAGTCAAGTCGCTATTGGTTCTCTGCAGTGACGACAAATATTGATTCCTTCTCAAAACTTGGCACGCATAAACACGAGCACCAACCGTCAGTAATTCGTAACAGGGTATCTGCACCATCTTCATGAGGTCCTCAGCCTTATCAATTTCGAACCCATCAAACTTAACAGTACAATGCAGGATCTTGTTTGAACGATCAATGCCTAATCGGTTAAAAACTGCATTCGTAAAAATATTTTACTTTGTGTGTGTTGTCCCGGTAACCTTATTAGTAATACATAACTCCCATACATATGATAGTGGATCCATATGCACGCACCTTATTCTTCCTAGCCTATCTATGGCTTAAATTGAATAAACAAATGACTAGCTTGTTGCAACAGATGACACATCTATTTATATTGTCAATCAATTGAAGACATTTGTTACGACAGTGATCAACCTGTTGCAGAAATCAAATAGATATATACATCTGTTGCAAAAACATTGCCAGTATATTGTAAGTTATCTAACAGAAAGAATATATTTTGTAATAGATTACCCATCTGTTAGATTTATTTTAAAGCAATTTTCTTTTCCTTTTTAGATACAATAATTTATAAATAGGTCCCTCCTTACAAATATGGATGATCCAGATTCGTACAAGAATATTCATATCGAGTCCTTGCGTGAACTTCAAAGACAGTTTGATTGATGAACTCCAGAGAGATATTTGGCTGACTTCGGAGCAAGGCTGCCGGATGAATGAAAGATGTTTGATTGACAATAATAATAGTATTAGTAATAATAATTAGGTAATATTTTTTATTTTAACGATTATTTTCCTCCTTTTGTATATCAAATCTACCCAAGGGATTCAAAAATCTATTAACATTCATTTCATTTTGCTGTCGACTTTGAATTTTTAATTCTTATTTAGTATTTAATAATAATCATTTTGTTTATTCCCTGTTCTCAACATGTCGACGGTTGGTGGTAGAGATTGAGCAACAATTTGTGTCAACAGTTAGAGGTTAATCTGCTACAACAGATCGATCATATGTTGCACCTGGCGGTTATTAATAAAAAGGGCTATTGTTGTTATTGAGAGGGTAAAAAGAAAGACATGACTCGGAGTTCCGATTATTCAATATGAAAAATGTTTCGTAAATAAATAATTAACACAATTTATAACCACAATTTTAATAACTGATTGTGGCTTTTCATCATTTTTATTTTTTAAATTATTTATTATATAATAAAATGATCATTATTTTTTTAAGAAATTTGAAAATGTATTTTTTTTTATTTATAAAATAAAAAAGTAAGCAAATTTGGATTAATGATATAGTTATTTTTTTAAAAAAAAGTAGATTATATGTTGCAACAATTAAATTATCTGATGCAACAGGTTCACTATGGTTGCAACAGATGATATATCTATTGTCACAAATGATTTATCTAATGCAACCTATATCGAGTCACAACTCAATAAAAGCAGTTCTTGGAAAGAACTAATTAATAATAATAATCTGAAAAGTCATGACTTATTACAATATTTCTTAATTTAATTAATTCATTACTTTTCACATTAATAAAAAATATAATTAATAAATGGAGGTGAACAGTTAGATTATATGTTGCAACAGATATGTTATCTGATGCAACATATTTTATATTTGTTGCAACAGATAATATATCTGTTGTCACAGATGTGTTATCTGATGCAACAAATATAGAATTTGTTGCCACAACTCAATAAAAATGGTTCTTCGAAAGACTAATTAATAATAATAATCTGAAAAGTCATGACTTATATCACAATATTTATTTTCTTAATTTAATCAAAAATTTAATTAATGTATGGAGGTGAATAGTCGCACCTTTTTGCCTCTTATTCAAATTCAATCCTCTATAAACAGGCTCGTCCTTACTCAATCGTTCATTCAAATACACACTTTATTTATTTATTGCATCTCGTCTTTCATATTACACTCTAGAAGATAAGATTATGGCTGACCCAGTGTGGGGCGTTGCTTTTCTGCAAGATGTCGTGAATGAACTTCGGAATCAAGTTTGTGATCTGCAATGGGAATTGGGAGGAGTTAGATCAAGAATGCTCCGCGAGATATGCAGGCTGAGGAGGGCCTTGCTACTTTCGGTTGAAGATTGACCGGCTGGCAGTGATGATGCTGATAATAATAATAACAATTAGACTATTATTTTTCTTTTAGTCTATTATATGCATTTTAATTTGTTTAATAAATAAATTATGTTTGATCTTTGACGTTTTAATCCATATTTAATTTTCATTCTGTCTATTGTCTTCTCAACAGACATTTCGATGATTCGACGTAAAAAGGAATAATTTAGAATCCAGTAGTAATAGCAAGATTTATCTGTTGGATTTGTGGCGGGGGTTGATTTGTGTTGTTTCATACAGATTAATCATTCGTTGCAACAGATAATTAGTCTGGAGCAACAGATAAACATTCTGATGCAACAAATAATTAGTCTGGTGCAACAAATAAACATCCTGATACAACAGATAATACGTTTGATGCAACAAATAAATAGTCTGATGCAACAGATTACTCATCTGATGCACCAGATGATTGATCTGTTTAAATTGTGGGCACTTGTGCTGGATTCATAATCGGGTTTCTATCCATTGTTGGAAAAATAGAAGTGTACCCAGATGACAAATACGAATAAAAACCATAATTTTACTTACCAAAGTAACCTATGAAGTAATGCCAAAGTGGAAAGTGATGTAGTAAACAAAATTTAACCTAAGAAATTGGTCAGATTGTAGCAGTAGCGTTGTACCAACAACAATAACAACAACAACAACAACAACAACAAATGGTCGACAAGAAGAAGATGAAGTAGAAGATGATGAATAAAGCAGCAGAAACAGAAATAATTAACAACAAAAATCGCTAAGAGAGAGAAAACAACAATGGATGAGAAGAGAGAGAAAGACGCCTTTTTTTCCCTCCGTTTCTCATTATTTTAGATATAAATTGGGATTAAAGTGTAAATTTAAAAACTTGTGGGTTATTTTAAAACTTTTCCAACTTTATTAATACATAATAAAGTAATTGTCACCTCCAACTAATAATTAAGACTTGTGTCACCTACACCTCATTTTAAAACTCTTTTGTCACCTGTGACCCAAACCCCCAAGTAACTGCACAACTAATATTACATACTTTTTTAAACATACGAAGGTTATGAAATAAATAAATAAATAAATAAATAATAGACAAAACATAAATTAATTAACTACTAATCTTAATATGAAATAATTGAACAATCATTTATTTTTACCACAACATGAAATGTTAGATAATATTAAACAAATAAATAATCAATTAAAACATAGAATAATATGACATAATTAACTACTAATCTTAATATGAAATAATTGAACAATCGTAATGGTTTTCATCTGACAGAATTAATTTTTTTAACCACAATATAAAATAATATTAAATGAAATAGTATGAAATCATAATAGATTCCACCCAATATAAATAAATATTAGTTACTTTTTTTACCAAAATCTGAAATAAGAAATAATATTAAATATTTAAATAATCAATAAAATAGTTTTTTGCTATAAAATGATAGTTTTTTGTTGTAAAAATTCAAGAGGATAGTTCTCAAGATGCCACTTGGCTTAAATTTAGGCTAGACTATACAACTTTATTATGTATATAGATGTGTATATAAATTTTCACCAACACACACACACACATGTATTCACAACGTCATCTGAAATCAAATAGGAAAATTCACCTTTTCTCAAAATGACACTCAATAATTTGTAATTCTGTTAGGTTTTTGTATCTTAATTTCTTTCAAAAACTATATAGAAAAATAAAGTTGTGTCAATTAAGTTTAATGAATAATCATACCAATAATAAAGATTTTAAAAATGTAAACAAAATCGGAGTAATGAAAAATACAGGAAAGAAAATACAACTATTAATTTAAAGATTAAAAAAAATAGCAAGACCAAATAAGAAAATAAAATCAGTTGGGTTCATAATCTAGAAATCAGTTGGGTTCATAATCTAGAAATCATCAACTACTCAGAAATGAATTAAAAAACAAAAGACATATCCTCAAGCAATTAGTATCATTTTTTTTTTTTACAAATTGCAAAAGAAACTATATTACAATAATCAAATCACTATAGAATATGATAGTGAGTATGTGAGTGAATAGTATTCAAAGAAAAATAATCGAAAAGTTCAAAACTAATTCTCTATCGAATCATATGTGTACACAACAATAGTCTTTTCTTTCTTTTGTGGAAATAAAGTAATAGTTGAATAAAACCTCCTCCTTAGTCGAATGAGTTCTTATTTCTACGCTTTCTTCTTCAGATAATCTCATAGATTGATATTGTGGAGTTAGAATTCACACACACACACACACACACACACACACATATATATATAGTATTTTACATAGAGATTTTTTATATAGAAATGACTTTTAATTACAATATTATTTTATCATATATGTTACTTGACTGCAATCAATTAATAACTTTCATATAATTAATGTGATAATTAAAATCTGAAATAACTTTTTCATATTAATATTTACTTAAAAATCTAAACAAAGTAAAAATAAATAAATTGATCAAATAATTTGATCACGCAAAAGGCTGTGATTTAAATGAATAAGTTTGTTTACCTGTGAAAAAAAATTCCTACATGGAAGAGGATTAATTGAGATTATAATTTGTAAGCAATTTACCATTTTTGAGCAATAAATTAGTAATAAATTGTTTAGGTAGAATTAACAAAAATATTTCTAGCTAAAAAAGGAAATACTCGATATTGATTGAAATTTACAATAAATCGTTTGTTGTTATATTTTTTTTAAACTCATTAATATGGCAAAAAAGAGATTTTATGTCATGTAAAATATTTTTCTATGGTAATATTATACATAATATAGTAAATATTTTATAAAATAACGTAACATATTGAAAAAAGTCTATCTATAAAGGGGAATTAATACAAATTAATAATTTTATTAGCAATTTATAATTCTTAACCTACAACTCAAGTATAAATTGTTTAAATGTAAATATTATGCTTTAATTCTGATTAATATAGAATTGCTTAAAAGTAAATACTTAAAGTTTTCTATTTTCTGTACTACATCTCCCATAATTTTTTATATTTGATTGATTACATAATTATCGCTCTTCCCGTAATTGTAGTTTTCATTCAATATTAGTCAAACTTAGTTGATTTATATATACCATAGTATGAAAATTTTGAATAAATCTATAATATTTATGTTCCTTAACTCTTAATATTTTTCATCCAATATAAATAAAACTTAGTTATTTTTTATCACAATATAAAATAAATATGAAATAATTAACTACTAGTCTTAATATGAAATAATTGAACAATCATAATAGTTTTTATCTAATAGAAATGAATGTTAATTGATTTCTACCACAATATGAAATAACATTAAACAAAATAATATTAAATCATAATAGTTTCTCTAATAGAAATGAATCTTAATTGTTTTTTACCACAATATGAAATAATATTTAATATTTAAATAATCAACAAAATAGCTTTTTGTTATGAAATGATAGTTTTTTGTTATAAGAATTCAAACAGTTAGTTCTCAAGATGACAGCTGTCTTAACTAATAATAATTATGTTAAATATGCATTTTAGTTTATAATTATATGATTTTTTTACAAAATTAGTTAGAATAAACTATGATCAGAATATATGATGAAAATATATTACTTTTCCATATAAAATTATTGCACATGATTAGTTGTATTACAATTTAGTAGCACTTACCATAGTCATATATGGTAATAATTGATAGTGTAAAGGTTTGATTTAATATATATACGATTCACTTACCATAGCCATCTACTTTTCATCCATGGGAGTAAGGAAATCTACAATTTACTTACCATATCCATCTACCATTTGGATGATCTTCTTAAATCACTTGATTGATTAGAATATATTTTTGAAAATTGGAATACAAATTGTGGAATTAGGAGTATCGTTTGATTGCAATATATATATATTTAAAAATTGGAATATAAATTGTGGAATTACTCCTATAGCTTGATTGAAATATATATTTGGTATACAAATTGTGGAATTACTCCTAATGATACTGGAATTAGGAGTAATTGACAGATGATCTTCTTAAATCACTTGATTGATTGAAATATATATTTGAAAATTGGAATACAGATTGTGGAATTACTATAGCTTGATTGAAATATATATTTAGAATACAACTTGTGGAATTACTCCTAATGATAGTGGAATTAGGAGTAATTGACGAAATTTTTATGCCAATTTTTTAAATTTTTTTACATATATATGAAATAATCTATATACTAATTAAATAGAATTCAAACTTAATTATTTTTTTACCACAATGTGAAATATATAAATAATTATAATAGTGTTCATTAATAGAAGTTATTCTAATTTTTTTTTTAATCACAATATGAAATAATAGAATAAAAATAAATAAAAGTATTCATCAAATATTTTGCTTTATTATATATATAGAGTTGAAATATATAAATAATTATAATAGTGTTCATTCATAGGAGTAAATTATAATTATTTTTATCACAATATGAAAATATGAAATAATAGAATAAAAATAAATAATAGTGTTCATTCAATATTTTTTACCACAATATAAACATTTTAAAATCTATATAAAAATAAATAATTAATCAGTAAAATAAATTTTGTTGCCAAGAAAATAGATTTTTGTTGCCAAATACCAAGTGGCTAGTTCTCAATATGCCACTTGACATAATTTTATGCAAACTTCTTTGCTTTATTATATATATAGATTTTTCTACTTGTTATGAACTAATAGAATAAAGAGGAAGAGTAGAGACAGAAGAGAGAGTAATTGTTATTTCTCTTGAGGGATGAATTACAATGAGAGAGAATCCCTTTATTTATAGGGGAAAACTAATCTTGGGGTTTGTAACTTCTCCATAAATAGACATTCACTATATATGGTAAAATAGATATTCACTATATATGGTACATTCATAACACTCCCCCTTGAATGTCTAATTGATAGATAATGTGCCTCGTTAAAACCTTACTAGAAAAAACTCAGTGGAAAAAAAATCTTGTGAAGAAAAAAGAGTACACATCTCTAACAATACGCATATAAGCTGCCTCATTAAAAATCTTACAAGGAAAACTCAGTGGGACAAAACCTCATAAGGAAAAAAGAGTACAACACGTATTAACTCCCCCTAATATGAACATCCTTGAACCTTTTGCATTCCGATCTTGTGCACCATTTTCTTGAAAGTTGCAATTGGAGGAGACTTGGTGAATAAATCAGTCACATTGTCACTTGAACGAATCTGTTGCGCGCTAATATAACCATTCTGTTGTAGCTCATGTATGTAGAAAAGCTTTGGGGAAATGTGTTTCGTTCTACCTCCTTTTATGAATCCTCCCTTAAGTTGTGCTATGCATGCTGCATTGCCTTCATATAAGATTGTGGGTATGTTGTCGCATTTCAAACAATATTTTTTCTCGAATGGGATGTATCATGCCTCAACCATACACATTCTCGTCTTGCTTGATGAATAACTATTATCTCAGCATGGTTCCATGAAGTGGCTACGATAGACTGCTTTGTATATCTTCGAGATATTGCAGTACCGCTACACATAGCCTATTTGAGACCGAGCTTTATGTAGATTAGATAAGTACCCAACATCAACATAACTAATAGGATTGGGACTGCAAACTTGCTAACAAATCAACTGAAAAAGGCTATATCAGGCCTCGTAGTATTTGCAAGATACATTAGTACAACAATTGTACTAAGATATGGTACTTCATAACCAAGGAGTTCCTCATTCTTTTCTTGAGGTTGAAATAGATCCTTATTCAGTTTTGCATATTTCTCATTTAAGCAAAAATTCTATTGCTTTTGAAAACTCTTCAAGAGTTCCAATGATACTTAAATCATCAAATTATCTCTTATGAGGATAATAAAAAGTTTTCCAGAAACTTTATATGCTTAAGACATTTTGAATCCCTTAGGAATTTTCATATGGATTTTTGTCAAGTGACAATATCCAACATGTCAAGTGTGACATGTTCAAGTGTCTGGACTACAAATCAAATAAGTTTTACGCTTACCAAAATGCATCATTTCAGGTCACTTGATAAATGTTTCTACGTCAGCATGCTTAAATAAACGTAGAATTCGGATCCTCGTAATACTTTACAATATTGCGTCAATATTGTATCAAAGATATTATCGATGATATATCATTTCGTATCGGTTTATAATGTGACATAACATTTTGAGATCTCATCGCTTCATTATTTTCAGGTGCCTGAACCTCTCATAGGTTTCATGAAATGTGATGTCGTAGGCTCTTCAAGAGCATATTGCCTTCTTATTATGATTATTTGCTCCTTATCCTTTTCAAGGATTATTTCATTTGGAATCGATTAGTCTACCATGCTTCATGCATGCGTAGATTTTGTCCTTTAAAAATGCAAAATAGAAGCATTTGCAACTTAGATATGAGGTTAAATTTGAGTCAGTAAATGCTTCCGGCATATGACTTGAGTTATCTTTTGAATGAGGATCTGATGATAATTCCTAACATATTTCATAGCTGCTTGTAATCTCCTCCTTATGTTAGGAAACTAACATACATCCTCCATATTTTTTGAGGAATACATCTTTATGCATTATGATATATTTATTAATTATATACCGCACATCAAACTATTAGATGAAATAGTTAGTTTCTGACCTCGAACCAATTGATAGAAAAGAAATAATCATAATTTGTTGGTCTAATGCATGCAAGTCTTACTGTATGCAACATATCGTATTTCAGACCAACACATGAAGCTTTGTTCCCATCAGCAATGATTTAGCTATTTATTGAAGGTATTTAATGTCAAACCATTTTCATCAAGATGAATTGTCTTGATTGCACAATCTGAATATGCTCTTAACTCAATTTTGTTGAGCAAGCAGCTTTATGAATGTCAAAATACGTGTTGACAATAAATGTACATGTGATGATCTTATTGATGCATCTTTTCAACATACCACATGAAAGGTGAACGGGCCATTATTCACCTTTTATATTTTTTAGATTTTGAGGGATCCAATTCAATAATTAGTTGGTCCAACCAACTTATCATGAGAACAAACAACATAAATAATTCTTGAAGAATTTTCTAATTCTTCATTACATGTCCAATACTCAATATGCACTTCTTCGGGATGTCATAATCATTCATGTCAACTTATGAACTTTTATTCTAGCAGACTCCAAGTTCATCATGACATGTACCTTTTTTACTTTAGTAAATTTCAGATTTACTATTACAACAACAACAAACCCAGTATATTCCCACCTGGGGTCTAGGGAGGGTCAAATGTACGCAGTCCATACCACTACCTCCGGGGAAGTAGAGAGGCTGTTTCCAATAGACCCCCGTCTTAAGACAAAAGGACAAAAGACAAAAATGTCAAAAGCGTTCAACAGGAATAAAATAACACAATAATAAAATACACAAACAGACAATGGACCCCCTACCCCTATACCTACCAACCAAGCTACACCAAACCCTCCTAACTACAGAATACGACTCGACCACCCACCTTAGCCCTCTACTTTAATGTTTTTCCTCCATACTTTCCTATCAAGGGCCATGTCCTCAGAAAGCTGTAAGTGCTCCATATCATGTCTAATTACTTCTCTCCAGTACTTCTTTGTTCTACCCCTCCCCCACTTGAAACCATCCAAGGCAAACCTCTATACCTACAAACAGGGTTATCCATGCCCCTTCTCATCAATGACCAAACCATCTCAACCTCACTTTTCGCATCTTATCTTCCACCGACGTCACTCCCACTTTCTCTTGAATAATCTCATTCCTAACCCTGTCAGCCCTCGTGAATCCACACATCCAACACAACATCCTCATTTCTGTCACCTTCAACTTTTGGACGTGAGAATTCTTAACAGGCCAACACTCCGCCCAATACAACATAGCCGGCCGAATTGTAGCTTTATAGAATTTGCCTTTGAGCTTGAGGGGCACCTTCTTATCACATAAAATCCTTGAAGCAAGCTTTCATTTCATCCAACTTGCCCCAATACGGTGAGAGACATCCACATCAATCTATCCTTCCCCCTGAATCATAGACCCAAGATACCTAAAACTATCCCTCTTACAAACCACCTGCAGATCCAACTTCACTACCTCCTCTTCCTCTCGCCTCGAGTCACTAAACTTGCACTCCAAGTACTCTATCTTGGTCCTACTTAATCTGAATCCTTTAGATTTCAGGGTTTGTCTCCAAACCTCCAACTTATCATTAACACCTCGACATGACTCATCAATCAACATTACATCATCTACAAAAAGGATACACCAAGGCATCTCTCCTTGAATACTCCGCGAAGAGTCGATCCCTGGTGCAACCCTGTCAAGACAGGGAAATGCTCGGAATCTTCTCCCACCATCCTTACTCGAGTCTTCGCCCCCTCATATATGTCCTTAATCGATCATGTGTACGCCACTGGTACCCCCTTTGCCTCCAAGAATTTCCAAAGAACCTCTCTAGGGACTTTGTCATAAGTGTGAAGATCCCTCTTCCTCTCTTGATACTACTCTACCAGCCTCCGTACAAGGTGAATTGCCTCCGTCGTAGAGCGACCAGGCATAAATCCAAATTGATTCTCCAAAATAGACACTACCTTCCTCAACCTCCACTCTACTACCCTCTTCTAAATCTTCATTGTGTGACTCAACAACTTCATACTATGGTAGTTGTTGCAACTCTGAATGTCACCCTTGTTCTTATATAAAGGAATCATCGTGCTCAATCTTCATGCCTCAGGCATCTTAGTAGACTTAAAAATGTTGTTAAATAAATTGGTGAGCCACCTCAACCCTGCCTTTCTCATGAACTTCCAAAAGTCCACCAGAATCTCATCGAGCCCCGTTGCCCTGCCCCTTCGCATCTTGCGAATAGCCTCACATACCTCATCCACCCTAAAACGCCAACAAAAGCCGAAATCGTGAGATTCCTCAGTGTGCTCTAACTCCCCTAACACAATGCCTCTGTCCCCCTCGTCATTCAAAAACTTATGAAAATATGACTGCCACCTCTTCTTAATAAGCACGTCCTCTACCAACACTCTGCCATCGTCTTCCTTGATACACTTCACTTGGTCCAGATCCCGACCCTTATGCTCCCTAGCTTTACCAAGCCTAAACAACCTCATTTCCCTATCTCTCTCCTCTAATCCCGAATATAATCTCTCAAAAGTTGCTGCCTTAGCCGTCGTAACTGCTAACTTAGCCTCCTTCCTAGCTAACTTATACTCCTGCCCGTTCACCCGCTTCTCCTCTTCATCCTTACTCTCAATCAACTTGGTGTAAGCCACCTTTTTCCTCTCTACCTTATTCTTGATTTCTTCATTCCACCATCAATTCCCTCGATGCCGGCCAGACCCGCCCTTCAAGACACCTAAAACCTCTCTAGCCGCCTCTTTGATGCAACCCGCAGCCATATCCCACGTACTATCCACGCCCCCAACACTCCCACTCCCCCATCCCCTCCAACCTTGCCCCTATCTCCAAATCACTGACCGGAGTCAGGCCACCTCAGCTAACTCTAGGTCTGCCCTCCCCACCCCTGTTCTTCTTGCTCCTCTTAATAATCAAGTCCATCACCAGAAGTCTATGTTGGGTCGCAAGGTTTACATGAATAAATTTCAGATTTACTACTTTAGAAGTAGATTTCAAAATAACTCTTCTCGATTATTCTGCCTCATTTGGAGGTGAGTTGTGAAGCCATCACAATCAAGTTCATGTTTGTTAATTTGTTGATAAGCTTCACTAAATATCATCACATTCACCGAGGGAATGGATCTATGCTTATAGCAATTAAAATTCTCATTCCCACGAATGAAATATAATCGTGTCTTAAGCCTATCAAATTGATAGCTTATAACCTCTTTTATGATATTGCTACTTCAGGAGCAAATCAAAGCATACATATGATCTAGAGAATTTTTCTTTAATATATCTTATGATCATAATACGCGTGTGAAAATATCATCACTTTTGATGATCATTATCATATTGTCCCTCTACGTGTATATTCTTGCATTCAATCACTTGTCTTTTTTCAGACATATTATGCACTGCTATCATATACACTTCAAGAATGAAGTAAGTTGTCATATTTCACACTTATCATATATTGCTACCACATTCACTTCATGGAATGAAGCATATTCAATGGGATATATTTCATGACTTTTCATTAAAAACACATTATTTTGCCTTAGCCATCATAATATCATCAATATGGTGCATTGAGATTCAAACTCAACGTTTTACCCATATAAAGGCGTCTTAGGCATAAATTGATGGGATTTAAACTGAATATATTATCATCCCTTTTGATAATATTGTTCTTGAGGAATAAATTTAAAATTTAAATGGGTCCAAATCAATTATTTTTCCTCATCCAACAATAATTATATTATTAGTAACAAAAGAAAGATAATATAAGGAATTCATACCTTGAAATTACCTTTAAATTTATAATCTCATCTTGTTTGGTAGAGTCTTGTGCTGATATCATGTTATAAACTAATAAAGAATAAAGAAGAAGAATAGAGAGAATAGAGAGAGTAGTTCTTATTTCTCTTGAGGAATGAATTACGATGAAGCAAAACCCCTTTATTTATAGGAGAAAGCTAACCTTGGGGTTTGCAATTTTTTCATAAATAGACATACACAATATATGATAAAGTAGATATTCACTATATATGGTAAAGTAGACATTCACTATATATGTTATACTACTATTATTTTTCTACTATATAGAAAAGAAACTTTTAGAATGACCAATGGTAGAAGCCATAATTATACACATATTTTGAGGGCAAAATCATCATTATTGTTGCTGATATTTAACTATCCTCTTACTTCAAACCTCTGGAATACTCCAGTATGCTATGCTTCATCTTTTCTTCTCCTTGTTCATCTTCCTTCCTCTCAAATTTTTTATTTCTCTTTTTGTCCTTATATATGTATTATACTGTTATGAACCAATTGTCCCACGTTGAAAAAATAGAGAAATGTTAAGGGGATTATAAACTAAATGGGTTCTTCTACCTATTAGACTAGTCTTTTGGTTAGGCTCTCTCGTTTGATTTATAACATTGGTGCTCTCGTTGAGAGTCTCACGTGTTGAGCCGTGACTCGAAGTGATGACCTACGTGCCAGCAGTGGTGGTCTGGACCCAAGATGAGTACCAGCCGTAACCAACGAGGATCGATCCACGCGTGGAGCCACGACTTAGTGTGGTGGCCTGGACCTAAGAGGGATGCTATCCGTGACTAATTGGGCTCAGCTATGACCAACGAGGTCATTGATTCTCAAGCGAAAATGATTGTTATGAATCAATTATCCCATATTAAAGTAGTGGCTGGACCTAAGATGGATGCCAACTGTGACCAATGAGGTTGTTGCTTCTCAAGCGAAAGCATTGTTATGAACCAATTATCATAGAGAAATGCTAGTGGAGTTATATACCAAATCAGTTCTTTCACCTACTAATTGAGTTCACGTTTGATTTATAACCTACAAAATTTTTTATTTTTTAAACTTTCAAACTATTACTCCTTCAATTCATATTTCTCTCATTTTTTTTTTCTCAAATAATTTCTGGATCTCTTTCCACTTTGTATTTCATGGATGATATTATTGATGTTTTCGTTTTTTAAATTCTAAATTTTGAACGAATTGATAATTCTGTTAGCCAGGTGCAGGTCTTTTACAATCCTCCTTTACTAATTGCTACTCCTTCCCTATTCGAAGTTACATCTATCTCTTCGGGTAAGTTCTTAATTCCTCAAATTGCAGATATCTTTGAAGCTCTCTAATGTTTAAATTGCTCATGAATAATCATTTAAAAATCCTTATGACCTTATAATAGTTCAGTCAGTGCACATATGGACGAGCAATATGTGAATTGAATTTACCTAGAGTCTGTTGAATTATACAAATTGATGCAATCAGATTAACAAGAAGGATTAGGCATTAGGCCTACTGAATCTGAGCCTGAGCAAGAGCTTTAGGCATACTGCATCTGAGCATTAGGCATTCTGCTGCCTGGTCCAGCACTGCAAAATCAATTAATGCATTATTTAAGAACGTTTCTTTCATCCCAAAGCTAAATTAGCCACATATTAATTGTTTCGCCGCTTCTTTATCAATTTTCTTCGACTGTATCACCTTTCTGTCGCTCTAATTGATAACCATTGCTTTGCTCCAATGTAACCATGGTTGATTTCTGCTTCAGCAATCAGAGACAAATCTCAGTTTGAGTCAAGTCTAATATTTTTATTTTTTTTTAAAAATCTGCATATATGATATCTTTGTAAGGGTTTTCCGAAATTTGATTCAAGTTGCTGGGATTGAATTTTATAGGGATATAGGTCTGTATTTCTGTTGTGAAGGATGTTGATCAAGTGAGTTGAAAGGGGAAGAGAGAAACATGTTGTCGGTGCTAAGCTCTCCAATTCTTTCTCAGCTAACGATGTCCTGGATTCTGAGGTTGGTTTCATGTTTTCCTTGATCTAGGGTTATGAATAGCTCTTAAATTCAAAAATTGGCTAAAACTTTTTGGTTCTTTCATTCAAGCTTGAATGCTGCCTCTTCAAGTTCTGATATTTTCCTGCTTGATTGCACTATCATTTTCAATAGTGCATTCTTAATTTCTCAATAACATGTATGTCAATGATTGCTTTATTACTTTCGAGAAAGGGGACTTAGAGGCACGTTACTGTGGAGAGCAGAATTATCCTATTTGTTCTAAGTAGACGTATTTATGTTATTTATTGAAGCACAATATTTACAAAAGAAAGACAAAGATAAAAAGGATAAGGAGGCAAAACCACCTATTTGGAACTGGCAGACTATTGCATGTCATATTGTGTATTTGTTTTATCATAAAGAATTAGATGATGTACATCTTAAAAATATCTTGTTTCTCTTTGGACATTTCAGAGATGTAATTAAGCTTGCAATTCCATATCTACCTTCGTGGCAATTTGCTATGCCCATTATAGAATAAAAGGAGATTTTGGTGCCATCAACAAAAAATTAGCCTCCTACTTAACAAGAACAACTACCTACAATTTATTACCTTTCTTCATTGAAATACTATAGCAAAAGTTTAACTTGTGGGAAGCTAAAGCAAGAATTAAGTGATGATATGAGAAAAACCGGCAACTTAAAAATTCATATACTATAAATGAAATTGAACTTCAACTACAATCATCATAAAGGAAATAACAAATAAGGTTTTGTAGTATAAGCTGATATATGAAAAGATCTTTGAATACTTGTGTTGCCTTGGCTACATCAAACAAACTTGATAAAGAACCGCCTGGGCACCAAGGAAAGCAGCAAATGCAAACTTAAACAAGTCTTTACAAGGAAAGGCTGAAAGTAAAAGGCATTCTCCGCACTTGTTTTCTACCTTTTTTTATATATTAGACTCTTTTTCTTCCTGAGATAGGATTTGGACCACTCTTGGTTCTTGGGCGGAAAAAAAGAATGAAAAATATTCTTTTCTTCTAGACAAATTACGACTTATGTAGTGCTCACCTGCTCAATCTTTCTACCAACATGCTTCTTGGTCTTTGGATCTGGACTTTTATATTATTGAAAGCAGTCTTGCAATTATAAAGTTTGAAAACGGGGTCAGAGAGGCTATGCACTTGCAAATATGTATTTATGACTACATTTAAAAGTAGCTAATCTGAGAGACAGTAAGAGAGTATTAGCTGAAGGATTTATTTTATCACATGATTTAAAAATATTCTCTAAGTGGATTAACATTCATGAGTGCAATAATTTGCTTTGGTAACTGATGATATTCAGTACTTTGGAAGAAATAAGGAAAATGTGTGTTGTTTGAAAAAATCTGAGTGACTAAGTATTTTAAAAATAGGACGGGAAATAATGAGCCATGAAAAAATATACTTCACTACTTGAAATCTTGGTGGATAGGGATCAAAAGACTCTAAGAAAGTGTTAGAACCTGGCTAATTTTATATGCGCACTCATATCTTATTGTGAAAGTTGGAAAGATGCAAGTTGAACACTGAATTTGAAGAAATTGCACCGCATTTTTAGAATAATTCCTCATATTCTAATTGATATAATAGCAATTATGAAAAATGATATGGTAGCATAGATCGAATTGCCCAGAAAAATAGAACGAGATTCTCGGATATCAGTAGTCTCTTATGTGAATCTCTTCCTAAGCAATGTCGCTTGAGTGACAAAGGACAATGTCTCTTGTAAATTTCTTTCATCGAGATGCGAGCCTTGAACATATTCTGTTATTCCATCCTTGTCTCTATTGTGGAAGTAGTATTCATGAAATTGGTGTTAATAGGATCGGCAAAACTATGTTATCAAGATTTGGCAACTCACATAACTGAGTTTTTCTCAGACTTTCTCTGATATCCTATACTATCTTGACAATGTCATATGTGATTGAAAAAACTTAACAAAATATAAAAAATCTTACTACGTGGTAGCCTTCATTTTATGGTCTGAAGGATCTTTGTTTGTTTAAAGCAACTGCAACAAACTATTCTATTCATAGTAATCTCATAATAATGGTGCGAGATGATTGTTCTCTGGTTCTTCAAGTGACCTTCAACTGTTAAAACTGTTTTCCAGAATCTAAGTAGCCTCCGGGGCTTAGTGTGACTTGTGAGTCACTTCAGTCAGGCAAGAACTGGACGAAGATACAATTTTCTGCACGTAGTCTTTATAATAAGAGTCTTGGAAATCACTTCATGAAATTGCAACAGTTGTTTATCATTCATGTAAAAACTAGAGAACTGTGGAAAAGCATGAGTTAGTTAAAAAGCTATAGATTAGTGTTTATCAGATTCTATGTGAAAAAAGTTTCTCTGTTACAAATTATGGTACTAGACATGTATGTATGTATATGTATGTATGTATATATATATATATATATATAGTTTTGGTTTCAATCGTGCTTGGTTGAACAGGACAAGTTTTATAACCAAGCAACTTTCAACTTGTCCAAAGCATCTGGTGTAGATAAAGTTGCAAAATTTACACCCAATGCAATTGGAAATTCGAATTACGCTGCTGTAAAGGCTGGATTTACCGTCCCCAAAACTGATCAAACAACAAGAACTTCCTTCAAGGTATGTTAATTAGGCTCAATTACTCTATACATACATTGGTGTTAACATACCTTTTACATTTGTGTATATACTTTTTCACAGTATGATTGTGTGAAAGGTGTATATGGGGCGCCTTTTTTCTTCGTAAATGGGTTTCCTCTGCCTAATGCTGGCTCACCACTGGACTACAACGAATGGAGAAATATCCTTGATCCGTTGTTTTCACCAGAAGAACAATTAAGAACTGAAAATATGGATTTCTTCTTGTAATAACTGATCTTTTAGTCTCCAGTTGTATATGTACCCTTATCACCTGATGTCCTTAGCTAGAGAGACAAATTAGACTCATTATCTCTTACGTTTGTACATATAATGACAATAATTTATCGCTTCAATATCTTATGATTTTTCTTGAGCTAAGGCTCTATTAGAAACCACCTCTCTACCCCTCTGAGATAGGGTTAAGGTTTGCGTACACTCTACCCTCCTCAGACCCCCACTTTATGGGCTACACCGAGCAGTTGTTTATCTTATGGTCATAGAAAATGAAAATACTACTCTGATGGTTAAAGTTATTTTCTATTTAATTGAGTAGCTTTGTAGGTAGGATGTTTATACTTGGAGACATAACTTGAGAAAAGCATTTCAGCCAAAGAATCAGGATCAAAAAGGCAACCGTGTATAGTCGAGGGAGGTAACAAGTATCCCGTAAAATTAATTTAGGTGCATGCAAGCTGGATCAGACACTCAACTAATAATGTGTAGTGGTAGATAGTGTGGATAGGAAGGGGAACAAACTGTCAAGAATCTTCACTAAATGATGTAAGTAGCCACTCAATGTTCAATAGAGAGGAGAGAACACATTAGGAGGTGACCAATACTTATGTTGAGATGAGCACCTTTATTTCGGCCAATAAGATTAAGAAGACTATCTTGCTTATCCATGGGGAGGAGGACAACAATCCAGGAACCTTGACCATGCAGGTAAAATGGCGGTCCTCTTATTCTTCTTTCAGCAGCCTATTTCAAGATTGCCATCTTTTCCTTGAATGTTGCTCCTGTAAATTAGAGTGGCCAAGATAGAAGATGTTCTTGGTTTATTATGTACATTTGCTGGTCCTTCCTAGATTAATTTAATGAGTTTGCTAGCCTCGACTCAAAAGTCTTAATCGTAATAACTTTTTTTCTTTTTGCATAAAATATACAGTCATACCGTTTCTTCAATGAGATTGACGAGGATGTCTCGCACCGTATTGGGGCGGGATGGATGAAGTGGAAACTCGCATCGGGGGTGCTGTGTGATAAGAAGGTGCCGCCCAAGCTTAAAGGCAAATTCTATAGGGTGGTAGTCCGTCCGGCCTTGCTGTATGGAGCGGAGTGTTGGCCAGTTAAGAACTCCCACATCCAAAGAATGAAGGTGGCAGAAATGCGGATGTTGCGCTGGATGTGTGGACTGACCCGAGGGGATAGAGTTCGGAATGAGACTATCCGGGAGAAGGTTGGTGTGACTTCAGTGGAGTGTAAGATGCGGGAAGCACGATTGAGATGGTTCGGACACGTGAAGAGGAGGGGCATGGATGCCCCGGTCCGTAGGTGTGAGAGGCTAGCGTTGGATGGTTTTAGACGGGGTAGGGGTAGACCGAAGAAGTACTGGGGTGAGGTGATTAGGCGGGACATGGAACAGTTACAGCTCACCGAGGACATGACCCTAGATAGGAAGGTATGGAAGATGCGAATTACGGCAGAGGATTAGGGCCAGTTCGGGTCGCTAGTGTAGGGAATTAATTGGTGGGGGTGTATTCCTGTTATGATTCCGTATTCAATGTTCCGTGTCCCGTGTTCCATGTTTATTACGAATATGTGTGCTTTCCTCTGCTTTATATTCCTGCATTCCTGCTTTACTCTGTTTTATATTCCTTATGGGTGCTGTATCTATGTTACGTCATCTGCTTCTGTGCTGTACTATGTGTTTGTGTGATATCTCGGGACTTGAGCCGGGGGTCTTTCGGAAACAGCCTTTCTACTTCATCAGAGGTAGAGGTATGGACTGCGTACATCTTACCCCCCCCCAGACCCCACTAAGTGGGAATACACCGGGTTTGTTGTTGTTGTTGTTGTTGTACCGTTTCTTCAATGCACTGAAAGGTCATGGTGCACTTTGTCGCCTTGTAATTCTACCATATGAGAGTCACGGTTATGCGGCACGGGAGAATATAATGCATGTACTGTGAGAGACGGATAGGTGGCTCCAAAAATATTGTGTCTATTCTTTAGATGTCAAAGTAGATGCTAGCGCGTGAAAGGACAATGCAGAAGGAACAATAGATTCACAAAGCAAAGTTTTTGGTGCTGCTAGAGGTGTTCAAGAGTTTACCAATTTGGATGATGACAAATTTCATTCTATCACAAGGTCTTTGTTGTGGTAAATTCCTATTTCATGAAAAAATTATCCTAGGTTCTAAAATTTTCCATATCAAAAACTTATTCTTTTGTCATGGTAATAATCAAGTTGATTGATTGTTTGCTTGAATAAAGTTTGTTGTCTGGGTTCCGTTTAGTTGCGTACTTAGTGTACTCATTGCACAGTCATACATTTATAATTAATTTTCAAAGAATTTATGTAACTCTGATGATTGGTCTTCAAGGCAGTGAGGTGGGTATTTTGAAAGGATAATTTCCCAAGTTAGCATCTACGAGGGCCATATTTAGTACTTTCACCTGTTTGACTCCAAACCAGAGAACATCTTATTGGTTAAGGGTCTCTTCTTTTCTGTCCTTAATGCAACTACTTAGGATTAGATGGAATTGTCTGAGGTTGTAGTAAAGTGCTTATGAAGAGAACCTTGGGATGTAATTTAGTCTACATTATGGTCGGGAAATTGGCTTTCGAACACACTATATCATCTATCGGGATAAGTTAATTAGTGGCAACAATCTTCGTGACGCCAAAGCAAATTATATCTTTATTTTACAAGCTATCAAGCTATTGCATTTGTTTTCTCAAACAAATATGTTCTCTCTATTTGTTTTCGCATCTTGTATTATCAATTATCGAACCTTACTAATACTTGGCTGTAGGGGTAATATCTGGTGCACTTTTGTACATTAAGGATGATTTTCCTGAAGTCAGTCAAAGTAGTTTCATACAGGTCATGAATAATCAATTTCATTCTGAGGTCTATCGTAGAATCTGGACGTAACCATTAAATAAAAAGTGATCGCAACAACTTTTTAAAGCTGGTCATCTTTATCACATGACTTGTTGGAATGATAGAAAATTAATGATGGGACGGGGGTGGGTGCAGGTGGAGCTCAAGTACTCTACTAATGATATGATAACAAATTGTTATCTTAGTATCTGTGAAAAGGATGTTAATTTGAGCTGCAATGTGTAGAGAATAATTTTACATTTTGGAAGATGATCTTGAGAAAGGTCATAGGTTATCTCGGTAGGTTGAAAATATGGTAAGTTAAGAGAGTACTTTACTGGAGGAGATGGGTGTCAATGGTATCAATATTTCACAACAATGCAGCTATTTTGTCAATAGGTATGTAAATGCTTATCCGAAATTTAAAAAACAGAGAGATACGTACAGTGTTACTAATGCTACCTACAATGTAATTCTTTAAATTTACAAATGGATTGTCATTCCAATATCATAATAGCTTAGGTTATTGGAACTTTTATTCTAATAACTACTGTGTTTGTCTTCTTCGAATAAAGATCTGTTTTATAATCACATTTTGAACTTCTTAACTAATTTAATCTTTAAATTGAATTTAATAAGTGTTTGATCGTGAATGCCCAAGAGATTGATCACTGCAACAAAAATGTATCTCCTATTGTAGAATTTATAAATAATATCTATATCAATGTAAGTCACTATCATATGTGAATGTGAGCATCCAGTAGTATGTTATTCCTATGATTGTATAAAACATACATTTGGGAGAATTTCCATCAACTGATCCAATCAAATGGGATAGTCCCCTACTGTTACATCTTCATTTTATACTATGTTGTTATATCATATGGGTTTGCATCCCCAATTCGGTCTTCAGCTTTGATCACACTAACCTGCCATTGCGATTCAAGTATACAATTATTCAATATTGGCATCTAAACCCTAAAAATTAGAATGTGCATGATTGGATGACATGTTGGAAAAAAGGTATTAAAAAATTCTCATTGATTACTTTATTCTACTATACGCGTTGGGCCCGTGCGATGCACGGACATGCCTATCTAGTACCATATAGAAGAGCCAGCCAAGGGACGACCAAGGGTAAGTGTGTAAATATACTCAATATACCAGGGCAAAATCGTAAGATAATTTTATTTTAGCAAACCACGACCTGTTTCATTTCCATTCCAGAACTTTCCTTGGTCCCTCTTTCCTCTCACAATCAGACAACTTTGCCTTCTTCTTCCTTAAATCTCTTAAACGCTATATTGGATCTAAGCTTCATTTACTCTCTTGGATTTCTCATCTACAAGGTAACAAGATTGAGTCTTTTTTTGTTTTTGTGCTTTCATTGTGTTAAATTCTTAAATTTTGCTTAATTTTCTAATGTGGGGTGCTCTCAAATGTTCTTGTATGAATTTTAGCTTTTCTCCCTATTATAGGTAAAAAAAATATGAACCTTTTTATCTTTTATTGGTTTGTAAAATGAAGGATTGTTGTTAATAAAAGTGTCTTCGATTGTGTCCAATTCTTGAATTTCTCAATTTTGTATGTTTGTTCAGGATGGTGGAAATTGAAAAAATTTGAATACAATTATGTTCTCGCTATTTCGTCGGTACTAACATAGTAAGGTGGCCAGTTGAAATTGGTGTGTGAGTTGTTTGAATGTAAAGCATGCATATTACTTGTTTATAGAGTTCCTTCAGGTTGGATTAGGCTTTCCCGTATTCTCCCGGATAATTTGTGATGCCTTCTTCAACATTCATTAACTTAGATTATTTCAAAAATTTTGAGATTGAGGATCTGATTTCTCCCAGAATGGATAAATGCTATCTTCAGTAATATAAAACTTTTGTAGTAGCAACTTTTTTTTCTTTTTATTGGAGATTCAGTACTTTCTTCCCCCAAAAGTAAAAAATTACTTAGCACCAGAAGGTGTAAGTAGTACAGATGGAGAATAAAACAAGAGAAAAAGGCTTGAGATGGCTTAGCCTTGTCAGCATAAATATATATATACCAAATATATATTTGGTATATGATGATATGAGTTAGACTTAGATGGAGAAACATGGCCAGATCATGAGATTATTCATATAGTTGATCCCAACTTATTTGGGACTAAGATGTTGTTATTTGCTTATTCTGTTGTTATTATTTATGAATACTAATGCAAAAGTTTTTCCAAATCACAGGAGAGTCACATATTCCATAGATACACTGGGATTGAAAAAAGAATCTGCAATTGCCATAGATATTTCAATGGATGTCAATGTTGTGGTGATCTACTTGGCCATTGTTATTGCAGGTTAGATGTTTGAATGCACTTTAGATTAAAGCTCTTTGTGCTATACTTACTCCATGTGCTTTCCTTTCAGTCCATTGCATCCATTTTCTATAATGGAAAATTATATATCTTTCCCATTTACAACTTTTTTGAATACGGAGCATCAAAAGTTTCATCGGACCTACTCTTATTTACATGAAGTGTCAAACTTACCTAAGAATATCCATATCTTTACCGCCGGTGGCATTATGTGGTATCCACCAAATCCGGGAGGAGAATATCCTCCTGCATGTTGCTGGTGCTAACAAAAAGACAATATTTCTACTTTCATCCCTCGTCACAATCCAATTTAATTTCAGCTTTGTTGTTAATCTTTGAGCTGGTCAAACTCAGGCTGCAAAGTGCAAACTTGGATGGTAGTATAAGTCAATGTGTTGCATTACAGTTTTTGTATGAGTTGGTATACTTATTGTTTTAGTTCTCTTTGAATTTGTGATCAGTTCTATGTAGTGTACTAATTTTCAGAAAGAAAGTCTCTGATACTTCTAAACCGAATAGATTGTCTATTTCTTGCTGGAAGTTTTCGTTACAATCCTGAATATACATTGCTTATTATAGTTCTTTCTAATTGTCGAACAACATGCACTCTTGACAAAGATTGCATCGGTGAGGGAGGTAGTAATGGGAGCCCCACTGAAAGCAGTTTTAAAACAACTCGTTACAAGGACAGTTCCTTCTGATCTAGGCAAGCCCATTGCCCTGGTTCATCGTCCTAACAGATCTTTTTTCCTTGTACCTCAGTTGAGTAATTTAATCCACTTTATAATATGCACAAGATGAAACAAGGGGCACTTTCGATTTCGTCGTTGTTTGAAACAATTGTCTTCATATTATTATATCTCTAGAGTCAATGATTTTATCAGAGAAACTGTTGAACTCAATCACTTGCTTATTGTAGCCTCTTCAAACTGTACTAAGTCACCTCTCATTACTTCATCAAGACCGTGAATACGAGCAATGCCATCACCTACTTGAAGTACAGGTACCAATATTTACAAGTTTTACTTCTCTATTATATTGATCAATACGTATACAAATAATATTACTAATTTCGTCAGCTCAATGGATTATCATGATTCTTTTTTGAAAGAAAAAAATAACACTAGAAAGACTAATCAGTTGTTTCTTTCAGTGTTCCTAACATGTCAATATTGTCCCTAATGATAGTTAAATGCAATTCGTTGTTCAAACAACTATTTCCTACTGATTATTTGTTTGACATTTGTGTTCAGAAGGGTGTTTTGATAGTTGTATCATAATAAATCATTTCTATTGCTTGTAAAAGCATTTTACTATAGCCTCAATAAAAATTTGCAGGTGCCTTGACCAATTTAAATACAGTGGTAGCGCCATAATTTTGGTTATTGGTTCTGTGAAATCAAATTTCTGACTTTAAGACGTAAATCTTTAGTTTGTAATGGTATTTTTTACTACTTCTCAAAGAAACAAGAAACTTTTACCTTGTTTGGAATAAAAGATAGTATTAAAAACACTTGAAACAACAACATCCACTGTAATCCAATCAACCGGAGTCTGAAAGGGTAGGGTAGAGTGTATGTAAACCTTTTCTCCACTTCCTTGTTAGATAGATACTTTCCGATAGAACCTCCACATTCAAAACTTTTGAAACGTGTATATATTACAGGTTCCTGTAGTCCAAATAAGATTTTTGTTGCACTAAGTTAAAAGGTTTTCCTTGATAGATCATTACATCTCTGAATCAGCTGAAAGGCAAATACTTGTGCCAAAGTCCAAATATGCCAAAGGATTTAATTTATCAGGCAATAAATGGTGGTCGAAACAAAAACAGGAAACAATTGTTTTTTCGTTAAGAATTCAATAAGTGTCGCTCCGACTCAAATATGTTTCAACAGTATGGCTCTACCCTCAAAATTTAGGCCAGCATTAGAGTGACTGCATTTTTTCGTGAGCCTTGGGAGTAGGTAAAAAGAGCAGCAAGCGATCATTTATTTTTATTTTTTTTATAATCGTGGTTTCCGGACCAGCTTGCCCGCACCTTGACTAATTCCACGTGGCTTCAACAATTGCAGGAAAAACATGTATTCCTGATTTAACCTTTAGTATTAATTGTCAAAGTCAGAGTTGTAAAGTATCATTAATAAGTATAATCTCCTTAGTTTTGTATGTAAATAATATGCTAACTTACCTCCCCTACTTGTTGGAGTTCCTGGACCAAAAGTACTGAGAAACATGATCCAAAAGCTTTCATCTCTTGACAACATTTCCTTTTAAGTGTTGAAGCTTTCTTGAGAAAATTGCACACCGATTTCATAGTCTTTTGGTTGAAAGAGCAACTGCACATTTCTGTTCTAATTATATATCGAAAGATCCATATTTCTAAGTATGTAAATGTTTATCCGAAATTTTAAAAATAAAGAGATACGTACAGTGTTACTAATGCTACCTACAATGTAATTCTTTCAATTTACAAATGGATTCTCATTCCGATACCATAATATCTTAGGTTATTGGAACTTTTATTCTAATAACTATTGTGTTTATCTTCGTTGAATAAAAATTTGTTTTATTATCACATTTTGAACTTCTTAACTAATTTAATCTTTAAATCTAATTTAACAGGTGTTTGATCATGAATGCTTGAGAGATTGATCACAGCAACAAAAATGCATCTCCTATTATAGAATTTATAAATATTATCTCTATCAATGTAAATAGACAACAGTTACTATCATATGTGAATGTGAGCATCCAGTAGTATGTTATTCCCATGATTGTATAAAACATACATTTGAGATCATTTTCACCAACTAATCCCAATCAAAAGGATAGTCCCTTATTATTACATCTTCATTTTATTTTACTATACGCGTTGGGCTTGTGCAACGCACTGACATACCTACCTAGTATAAAAAAGAAAAGAAAAATCTACTTAAGGTGTTCACGAAAAATCGAAAACTAAATCAAAACCACAAAATAAAATATTTTATTAATTTTATTTAAAGTTAAGATGACATACGCACCATTTTTTTCAAATCCTACTCGTATAATTATACTAAATATGTTATTGTTATTGAATTTTAAATTTTAATGTGTAAAATAATTTATATATTATTTATGTAGAATAGAGGGTGCAATAACTAATACACGAATAATTTAACCCTATATAGGTTATAACAAATATCTAAACACAATAATATATAAATGGCTTAAGTCATCGACAGACTCTCAAACTTATTCCAAAAATTCACTTAAACCCCTCAACTAAGGCCTGTACCTACAAAAATTCAATGAATACAAAAATATAAATGACGATGTGACTACAAATAGATAAACAATTATGGTATTTACGTTATCATCAATGACTTGTGCTCGAGTAGTTATATTTTTAAAAAATATAAAAATATAAAATAGAACAAAAAAATGATAAAGAAAATAAGTACAAAAAAAAAATAAAAAAAAAAGAAAAGAAAGAGAGATAGAAGAGAGAAAAAAAATATAAAAAAACGAAAAAACGAAAATAGGAAAAATTAGAAAAAAGAAGAAGAAAAAACGAGGAAAACACGAAAAAGAAGAAATATAAAAAAAAATAAAAATAAAAAAAAATGATAGTGTTTTTGGCAAAACTAAATATGTAGTGTATTTATGTTTTTATGAATACAAACCACTAAGTAAAAGTGAAAACAACGACTGTGAATCGAATACAGCAGCGAGGGGTGTACAAACTGAACCGTTAAGTCAAACCGAACCGATGAATCATACCAAACCGAGGAAAAAAACCGACTTATGGTTTGGTTTGATTGGTTTGGTGTTGGCAAAAAAAAAAACGATCATTCTTGGTTTGATTTGGTATTAGCAAAAATAAAATCAAACCGAACCGACGTAATACATATATAATTTTAATTTTTTATACGTAAAAAAATACTACTTATAATCTACTTTCTAATTACTTTTATTATTAATATATATTCAGAAAATAGATATATATTCTTGGGCCTTTAATTATAGTATTTTTCCATTAACAACAAATTAATACAAAACCCAATATTAACATAAAAACATAAAACTCTTTAATTGCTTCACTTTTTACATTTTACTTTCCAAGTTTTCAGAGAGTTCTCGTTATTTCCTCATCTTACTTTCATCTTACTTTTCTCATTCGTCAAGTTGTGATTTAGGTTTTTTTTTTATTATTTTTATTTTTTTTAAAATCTTTTTAGTGAAAACATTTTATTTTTTTCTCCAATCACATTATAATTGTAAAAAAATCAAAAAAATAAAAAAAACCTGACTAAAACCGAAATAAAAAAACCGATTGTATATTGGTTTGATTTGGTTTATAGATTTACAAAACCGACATTATTGGTTTGGTTATATTTTAATAAAAAATCGAATCAACCCGACCTATATACACCCCTAACAACAGCTAAATGTTACTGTATTTATATTTTATATGAATACAGAATATTGATAAAATCGAATACAACAGGCGTAAATTGAATACAACAGCTATAAATGGTAATTATGTAAAATATGACTAAATGTAGCTATTTTTGAAAGATCCCAAAAAAATAAATCATCGATATAAAATTAACATTATTATTTATTAAGGTGTCAAAATACTCGGGTCTTCTCGACCATATTAAGGTGTCAAATTACTAGGGTCTTCGTAACCATATTAAGACACAAGCCTAAAGTTACATCAACAAAGGTTAATGTAAATAGGTAAAATGAAAACCCTGAACTTGTTCGATGTTTGCATTTACATATAAAAATATCAGAATTAGTTGTAGAAGCAAATGCCAAATTTCAGACATTAATATTTGAATTTGGTTTCGAACCGATTTAACTTGTAAATTTTACGTACTACAAGCTAATATGTGCACCAAATATGCTTGCTTATTTAGGTGGTTGCTTGTTCTCCAAGAAAAGAAGTAAAAACTAACTTGTTCTCCAAGAAAACGTCTATTTTTGTGAGAATATTAATACTTATCTTTATTTATACGAACCCATGCATGTAACGTGGTACTATATAAACCCTAAACCCGAACCCCCTCATTATTTCTCACTTAAACCTTAAAATCTTCAAAAAGTCCCAACCAAACTAAAAATGGCTGTTACTAACTTCATGATGAGAAGGACTGTTGTACCCTTGGCTGTTCGGATGATCAGTAATAGAACTCAGAGCTACCATCATGGATCCTCTGCTCGTTAACCCTAGTTACGCTTCTAGAAACTTCTTTTGGAGCTCAGCACCATCGTCGTCTATCCTTCATTGCTGGTATTCTACCAAGAAGCATAGTTCTGATAAGTCAATCCTCAAAACCATTGGTTCAGAAATTCAACGTCTCGAGGAAACTGACGAGGTATTTTGAACAAGTGTTTTTCAATTTTTTACTTATGTACATATTTACATTTGCTAATAAACAACAACAAGGACAACATATATACCCCAGTGAAACGCCGGAGTCTGAGCAACATAGAACAGGAGTAGTCGATCTTTTTTTACTTTTTATTCAACTTTTAAGATTCATACTGGATTAATTAGCAGATTTATGACTATCACAATTATTATACTATTTCATTATCATTGCAAGGTTGAGGAGGAGGACGATTTCGCCTTCAAGATAAAAGATAATCCAGGACAACAGCTTATAACATTGACAAGAGAGTACAAAGGTGAAACTATTGATATCAAAGTTTACATGCCAGAAGAAGTGACTGACAGTGATGATGAGGAGACTAACAACAACGATGATGAGACTCAGAAGGATGATGAGAATAAGAATGATGATGACACTGACACCAATGATGAGACTGACAGCGATGATGCGGAAAGGGAGACAAAAATTGATGTCGTCGTTAAGGTGTCTAAGAAGAATGTACAAACTTTGGAGTTTGATCTCACAGGTTTTGCTGATGATGACTTTGCAATTGACCGTTTGTCCATCAAAGATCCTAATGCTGCTAAGGGTCAATATCATCAATGTTCTCCTTATGGTTTCTCGTGAGTCTTCAAATTTAATTATCAATTGTTTCCTCTTCTACGTATATCGATCTTCAGAACAGACCGTTTATTTTCTACTTAAATTACATTCATATTTGTTTTCATTATATATATACTAATAATATCTGCATGCTTCGATCTCCATCATCATCAGGGATTTTGATGAGAAAATCCGAAAGGCTTTCTACAAGTATCTCGAGAATCGGGGGATCAAGACCAGCACAACTAAATTCTTGCATGAGTACATGGTCAACAAGAACAACAAAGAATATGTGATGTATCTCAAGAATCTGAAGAAAATTATTGAGGCATAGATTATATTCTACCTTTCGCCTAAGTAACTTTTCATGTTTTATTAATTAGGGTATTTTTGATGAATAATATACCGTGGCTATCACGTTTTTTACGTAGTTATTTTTGTTATCAGTGCTTCTTATTGTCTAATTGTTAAATCAAATACTAATCAGTTTGCGCATGTTTGCTTTGAACTAAATGTATGTGGTCTGAATTTTATCTCACACTATTGTTTGTGTTTTGATGGATTCAAAAAGCTTTTACAAATTTCAATTTTATTCACTACCACTAATTAATTAGTGGTGCTACGTAATTATCACACTATAATGACTTCGCAGCACTGAGAATTAGACCGTGGACATCAGAACAATGAATAAACAAAGAGGTATAGGTCTCAAACTTATCAAAACTAATTGTGTAAATTAAATTTCTGAAATTGGATAATGAAGCCTACCCTTGTTGATGTGGGCTAATTTCATACCGCGATGGAGTAAATTTGTATTTCAAGGATTTCTCATTTGAAGTAAAGTACATTCTTTTGAGAATCTCTGAGTAATTGGTTTAATTATTATGAAATGAATTTACAATAGAAATAGAAATTAAATGTCGTGTGAAAAAAAAGCTTTAACATAACAAAGTTATAGAAAAACATAGTATTAGGAGAAGATTTTTTGAACTAGATTTATGCATGGATCGGACAAGATTATATATCTATAATCTATTTATATTTATAATATAAAAAGTGAATTAAATTTTTTGCCCTTTATTAAAAGTTTCCGCTTTAGATAAAATAGTCTTGTCACTATTTTTCTTGAATTATTTATTAATTATTTTTATAATATTTAAAATTAAAGAGTCCTAAAATATGATAATAATTATTAGGAGAACTAATAATTAAGGAATCCTAAAAGATATGATAAGAAAAAAATATTTCAATAATTAAGAAATTTTTAAATATAGAATAAAAAATATATATGAAAAGAGTCCATAATTACTTGGAGTTAAATACCTATTTTAACTATATAAGAAATCATAGGAACATGACAATGGAGAAGGCTATACACATATAGCCCTAGAGATACACATATATTGAGTTTTTTTCTTTATTTCTTTGTCTTTTTATCTAGTGTTTTTATTCAAATTATTTTCTTGAATGTAACATAGTCAATTGTATTATTTTTTCAGTGGTCACAGGTGCATAAGCATTTAAATTTAACTTGTGAACAATTAAAAAAAAATTCAAACAAAGCAAAATATATTTGTCCTTCAAAAAGAGAAAACGACAAAAAATTTGTTATCATCTTTGTTTAGTGACATACTATTTCATCTTTATTTTGCTTATTATATTACTGATGGAAAATGTTTCAGTTATTAGTGTGTGTATTGCAGCAAATAAAGCATTTTGTTTATATTTAAAACGCTTTTGTAGATTAATTTTGCTATTAATGTATGTCAACATTACAATAAATAGAGCGTATTTTCTTATATTCCAGACAATTTTGTTAGATTTCGGACTATTATATTGAGACATTGAAACAACCATAAGATGGAGAAAGTAGTAAAAAAAAAAATTAGCAATATTTTGGAGTTAAATTTCATTTGTTTTTAACTTTTTGCTGAATGGTTATGAATTCTCTTTCTACTTTGAGTTATTACTATGAATATTGAATATGTTTGTTGTCGTTCTAAGATTATAATCTTCTTACCTTCTTCAACAAATATATGAGTAAAATGCAGGAGAAAGAAAATTCACATGCAATGTGGGCTTAAAATTTCGTATCGATTAATAGCGAATTCAAAGGCATGTTTCTGTTCTTGTTTTTACTTTTCATTGTTGGTTGTGTTAATATTATTTATAATGATGTTATTATTGTATATGCGTTGTTAAATAATAATATAATTTTTTCCTTGAGAGACTATTTTTATTGTTTCTCTTAATTCGTGATACAAACTTCATTTTGAAATTATGGGAGAAAGAGAATGACTATATTTGAAGCAGCAAAAAAGATATACTGACTATTTGATGAAGAAGAGGGATTAAAGTGACATGGATTTTTCAGTTCAAATTTTGCACTTCTAGGATGAAATCAAGTAAAATTGTTCAATTTTATAGAGTATCAAGCACTAATCATCTGCTTACTTTACTAAAGACACCAATGTAATTTAAGGGACTGTCAATGTATTTCAATTAATTTATTTGCATCTTAGATATTTACAAATACTACATAACTAATAAAATAAATTCTTCATCTTTACATATTCAAAAGATTTTGAATTTAATTATTGTATTCATTTCTATTATTTAAACAAATACTGCATTTAATGTTTCGTGTGAACTCATTAAAGTGAGGTATACGGTCGAGGCGAGCACACCTAAACTAGTATATATATATATTAGTTTAGGTGTGAGCGCCTCACGCGTGTACCTCACTTTAATGAGCTCACACAATATATCTATCTATAATCTATAATCTATATCTACAATATATTAAAAGTGTGAAGATTTTAAAAAAAAATGATTTGAACTTTTTCCCTTCACTAAAATACTCCATAATAGACAAAATCGTCATTTACTATTTTTTAAAAATAAATATTAATTAATTATTATTTAAATAATTAGGATAAAGAAAAAAAAGAAGAAAAGAAAGAATTTCACACCTAACAGAAATTAAATGTAAGGGGTGAAATGTTTTAGTGGGAGTCCTATGCAAATTTTTAGGAGAAAAACGTAAGGGACGGGGGGGGGGGGGGGGGGGGGGGGATTAAGAGCCAAATTTATACTTATTGAAAAAAGAAATACGTATGACAAACTTTATGAAAATAATCTTACTAATCAAAATATATATATTTTCTTAAAAAAAATCTGTGTATGGAAAAGAAAAAAATTATTTGATTAAGGTAAGAAATTATAGTATTTACCACTTCTAAAGTAATTAAAATTTACCTTATATAAAAACTTCTAAATCTTATAAAATTCTACCTTATATAAAAAAGGAATGTCAATAATTTTATTTAAGTAGTATTTTGATCAAATTTTACTTAGAAAAATACGTGTGATTCTTCTACTTCTACGTTTTTTCTTATTTTATTTTGATTTTTAATTATTGATGATTAATTAAAGTTTTCTTCTTGCATTCATCTCTAGAGTTTTCTAGCCTTCTTCGTTATATGAATTCTCTTATAAATTTTTTATTATACACAATTATTTTAATTATGAATAAATCATGAGATCTAGCATATCATCATTATATTTGTTAATAGACTTTATTTGTTGTGTTTTCTTTTACAGGCTCTAATGGTTATCCCATATACAAAATATAATCAAATAGTATTTTTAGAGGTAATTTTAATTTTTTTTAATCAATTTAAACAACTGTCTTTCTCTAATAGATGATGCTTTGCAACTTGCAAGCATGTTTTTTCATTCAAAGTAGTAGTTCAAAATTGGGACATAGCTCCTTTCTGTTATCTGTTATTTGTTTTAATTGTATATAAGTGTAAGTTAGATTTTTCTAGCACAATGATTTATTTTAAAGTTAATTAACACTTTCTAATTTTTATTTTTTTTTTATATAATTTTATTGATTGACTCAAGACGCAAATATAGCATTATTGATTGACTCGAGACGCAAATATAGCATACTTTCTTAGCATTTAAAAATAGATATTTATTCATGACATTATATTTAGGACTTAAGTGTATCAAATCCTTTATATTCATTATTTTCGGAAAGCAAATATACCTTTTTAATTATAGTATTTTGGTAAGGAATACCTTTTTAAATAACTATGATAAATAGTAAATCTACATCTATAATATATTAAATATTAAATAATACTAATATATTAAAAGTGTGAAGAGACTTATAAATTTCGTTTGAACTTTTTGCTCTTAATTAAAAGTCTCTGCTTTAGACAAAATCGTCTTTTTACTATTTTTTTTCTAATATTTAATAGTTAAAAGTTAATTAAATATATTTATGGTGAACCTTTCCTTATTAAAATTCATCAATGTTAATAACAACTAATATTTTTTCCATTAGTTTAAGAATTTTAAATCAATTAAATTTGATTTTAAGAAGATTTAAAAAGTCTATAAATCTATATCTACATCTACAATATATTAAATCCACTAACCACTTGAAACTTCTGATGATAAAATATATATATGCTTACAATAAAATATATGTTTTTAACTTTTTGCATTCATTAAAAACCTCGTCTAATTTTAAATAACTAAAAGTTACATGTGCGATTAAACTAGTATATATATATATGTGTGACTGAGATTATAACAATTTTTGCTATCAAATATATAAGACATTATATACTCGATCGAACCCCGGTCGTCCATTAAGATTTGCACTGGCATAACCACAGAGCCACATAATTGTGTTCGGTGAGATGGATTCGATTTGTTTTATTTACTCCATTGTCCTATGTATTAGATGACATCTATATATGTACATACTGTAATTTTCAGACGAAGTGGGTTCATAACCCTCTTGGAACCATAAAGGTCCGCACCTGCCTGAACTAGTAAGCATAAATGAAATGTAGCCTGTGTGCATGTAGTAGGGGCGGGGGTGTTAGAGTTGGTAAAAGTTCCACGTTGGTTGGGGAATGAACTAGTGGTTTATTTATATGGACTTGGATAATACTCACCTTTTGCGTGCTGCGCATTAAACTAAGAAATAGATAGGCACCCTGGCTTATCCAAAAATTGTCCAACCCTTGAGAATTGCTCTCAGCAATTGGCAAAAGTGAATGAGAAAGGATCCATTC
>NC_061114.1:220633586-220641143 GCF_002878395.1 Capsicum annuum | reverse complement strand
TCCCTCTCTCATCCAAAGCCAAACACTCATCGACCTCAGGACAATCCACCTTCTCCTGTCCCTTCCTTGTCAATTTCCTCCTAATCCTCCTGTTCATATCTAAATTTGTGACTCACACAAATTATTTCACAGCCGGGTTCTTACACCACTAAAGAACAAAAGGGCAACTTTTAAACACTAGCTGAGGAATAAAGAATCAGTAAGAAACTAACAAGTGATCGAGGAACAAATTTGGCCTAAGTTTATGATCTTGGGCAATACTCTCCTCATGAGCTAGTTTTTGAGGTTGAGTTAGACCCAAGGTCCATTTATTTATCATGATATCAGAACCAAGTCCACTCAGTTCATTGTTTCCGATGTTGGGCCCCCATCCTATATTGTCCACGCTTCAGATGTCCAGCCCTGGACGTGCGGGGTGTTGGAGTCCCACATCGGTGGGTTAAAGGTCCTTGATTTCCTTATATGGTCTTGGACAATTCTCCCTCATGAGCTAGCTTTTAAGATTGAGTTAGGCCCAAGGTCCATTTTCTTTATCATGGTATCAAAGTCAGGTCTACCCAGTTCATTATTTCCGATGTTGGGTCCCTGTCTTATATTCTCTACGCTCCAGATATTCAGCTCTGGACGTGCGGGGATGTTGGAGTCCTACATCGGTGGGTTAAAGGGTCCTTGATCTCCTTATATGGTCTTGGACAATCCTCCCCTCATGAGCTAAGTGCAATGCTTATCTCTGAAGAAGCCGACATTGAATGTACTGTTTCTATGTCTGCAGTGGGACTCTGCTTCATCCTATTTGTACCGGACAGCTTCTTAAAAAATGTATATATGTATCCGCATGTATCCCGAGGTTACTGCAAAGTCGCATGTATTCATACATGCATCCCGGGGATTACGGTGGTTGTTAGTGGCATGTATCCGATGAAGATTGATTTTCTGAAATCCAGACCAATGAATATTACAAATATTAGTTAATTGAGTTAAACGAATGATTTTGAATTTTTATTATCGACATATTTACCTTTGCTAATGCTCTAAATATGAGATCAAACATTCTACCTATAAAATTAAATCTAACATTTTGTTTGAGGCCCGCTCAAGGGGCAAGCAACATAAGCACTTGCTTTAGGCCCCTCAAAAATTGTTCATTAAAAATGTCTCTCGTTACACTAAAAATAAAATTGTTCATTAGTTATATGACTTTTTTCTTTTTGTTAATTAAAAAAACGATGACTTGTAAAAACGAATGAACTAGCTACGAACCTCCGAGATAATGATTTGAGAAGGAGAGAGTAATTGTTAAGTCACATCAGTTTGCGCATGTTTGGCTTTGAATTAAATGTGGTTTGAATTTATGTATAAATTTGTGTTCTTGTGAAGGGGAGTCTTGAAGTAACCGGTAAAGTTGTTGTCATGTGATCAGGAGGTCACAGGTTCAAGCCTTGGAAACAGCCTCTGACAGAAATACAAGGTAAGACAGCGTACAATACACCCTTGTGGTGGGGCCTTTCCTCAGAAAAAATGTAAGATAAGACTGCGTACAATACACTCTTGTGGTTGGGCCCTTCCCCGTAAACTTTAGTGCACCGAACTGCCTTTATGTTTAAATTTATGAAATTGCCATCACCATAGCAGTACCTAGGTGTTATGGGACTGGCTTGACCCCTCATGTCCATTCCACAAAATTGATATACAATTAAAGAGGGAACATGCAGGGGCGGATCTAGAGTATCGGGTGGGGGTTCCGGGAACTCAGTAACTTTTGTGCGAAACTAATATTTATATATAGAGAAATCTAGTAAATATATAAGACTTATAAGTTGGGAACTTATAAACAAAGTGTGTTGTTGATCTTGTGGAGTAGATGAGTTTGTAAATGTTTTATTGACCTCTTGGTCATGGGTTCAAATCTCCTTAGCTTAGTTGTTTTTATCTCTATTAATGTAGGGAATCCGCAAACTTTAAATCTTGAATTCGTCTTGAGATACCTGGACCTTTACCTCCGAAAAATCAAGCATGTAGATTGTAAAATACAAACTTCTAAACATATGATGGAACACTATACACTGCCATGACCTATGGCTATACAAGAGTTATGTTCACCTAATTACTAATTAACAAAGAAGTTGGACTGGTCAAATCTCCCCCTCCTTATGCTTGTTAGTTGGCATAGCCCCTTAGCTTTTCATCTCCAGAGAGTTGTTGATGAGAAAAATAGAAAGTATTATTCCTACTTGTTTGGCGAAGGAGTCTGCCACACCATTAGCTTCTCGAAAGCAGTGTGACATTTTCCAATTCTTCCACAACATGGATTAGGGTCTTGAATAATTCTATAATGAATTATCACACTATAATGAATTCACAAGACATATTTTAACACTTAAAAGAGTTGGAATTATATTCCAACACTGAGGATTAGACCGGGAACATCACACTAATGAATATACAAAGAAGTAGAAATTTCATTAAATTCCTGAAATTGACCTGGCCAACTTTCTGTACGCAACCATAACAATGCTCTAACTAGTCATGTATTGATCAGCCTTCACATAATTATGACGCTATTACTACACCAAAAAAAAAAAAAAAAAACTTTAGCGGCATTTAATTAACGGCAATAGGTTAATGGCCTAAATCTGTTTTGTTTTTTGTGATTATTATTCGTGGTAATTATATTTAATTTTAGCACTCTTTATAAATGCCTTTATAGCATATAATGCCATTGAATTCAATAACAATTAACTTATGCCAATACAAATTTTCATATTCTTTATTAAAGTGTGTATTCATTTCTGCTAAAAGTTTTCTATTATTGTAGTGTATACAAGAAAATTATGAGTGTGTATATTATTAAAAAAAGACTTGAAAATGAAATATAATGCTAAATAATGGGAGTGGATTGATGTAAATTATAAGGTCACGCGTGCATTGACTAATTAATCTAATCGAACCCATTGCCTTTTAGAAACAATTATTATCTCTATGATTATTTCTACCTTCTTGTCTCTTTTATCCTAACTAATTATTTAGCTCAAGCTTTTAACTTTTCAATTTTAATTAATTTATTATTCCTCCACCACTAAACTCATTTTGTCTTATTGTCTCTCAAGCACTCTAATTCGGATTAGGCCTATAGGATAAGATTCTTTAAGCATAAAAGATAATTCTGTCTGAAATTAATTTTTTTTTAATCAAATCAAGCTGTCATTGTAATTGTAAAGAAGCGTAGCCAGAGATTATTTTATATTTAACTCTGATTATTTTTTCAAAGTAAATAATTTTCTTCTCCATTCAAATTATGAGTAATTAATTAGCATCACATGTTCATAATATCCATCAATATGCTAGACACATAATAAGTTAACAAGGCAGGACATTATATACTTGTCCTAAACATTATAGTAATTTTACTCTATTTAAAAACTCTTTCATGACAACTGGTAGGTCTCGAGTTTGAGCCAGCTTTCAGGAATAAAAAATCCTATTGGAAACATCTTTTTTAAAAATAGGCTCCGTAATACATAAATTGATCAAATTTAATTATATCTTAATATGGATAATGAAAATCTAGTGAAAAAAAAAAAGGACAGCTGGTTGGTGAACATAGAATTTATGCATGGGCTCTATTTTCATTATTCACAATTTCAAATTTCAATTATACCTCTTACAAGAGGGTACACCATCTTATGATTGAACCCTTTGACATTGGCTCTCAAAGATAAGAAAACTTCTAATTGATGGATGTGATAATAAGCTTTGCGCATGGAGCATAAGCATTAAATCAACTATTCCAAAATATTTACTTTAACCAGAATAGTTGATTTAATGCTTATGCTCCATGCGCAAGCATTGGCTGCTCGATTGCGTAATTACATGGGGTTTAATTATTTATGTATTAGTAATCTTATGTTTTATTTATTTTTTATAAAAGTATACATAAATTGATTCATAACTTTTACGCATTTTAATCATGCGAGACTATAAACTGATAAACAAATATTGTTATTTTCTCCATTATTGTTAACTAGGCATCTTCTTTATTGTATTTCTCTCATATCCGTTCTAATATGATTTACTTGAGCCAATGATCTATTGGAAAAATAATTCCTAGACCTTCATGATAGGAACAAGAATGTGTACGCATCATTTTTCCCAGATCATACTACTGAATACATTGTTATTGTTATTGTTGTTGTAATCATATCTGATATCCCATGTTAAGTCAGCTTCCACCTTATCCAGTTCATTGTTATATATGTATACTTATTTAAATAGCGTATTGTGACATTTATTTTTTAAAAATTAAAGTAAGAGGAGAACCCACTCAATGCACTCATGAATTGAGATAACTTTGGCGCATGCCACTATAATAAAGAAAACATTCAAATATGCTATGATATTTTTGCTTTTTGTATCTATACTTTCCATACTAGGATACTTAAGATAACTTGAAACATAGATTAAAAAGGAAAATAAATATATTAAAAAATTAAAGAAATAAAATCAATTTAGTGGTGGATGCGACGGCAATTAATTATTTAAAGGCGATAGTAATAATTTTCGAACTAATAATGTTATACGATTAACTTGAGTACTGGGCTTTCATCTCCAAGTACTCCGTTTCTTTAAAAGCTAAAATAATTTTAGATTAATTCTGTGTTCTAAAATTACTTTTTAGATATTTATAAGTAATATAAAATAATTTTTGTATGTACAAATCAATAAAGACCCCCCCCCCCCCCCCCCCCCCCCCCCCAAAAAAAATAAAAAAAAATATCATGATAAATAAAATATCTATGGAAAAAAAATGTAGGGGGGTTAAAAAGAAGGTTCAACCTAGGATTGTATGTCGATGGTTCTTCTTTTTAACTATGAACTATTACAAAGAAAAGCAATTTTATGTAACTATGAACTACTACAAAGATGAACAACTTTATGTATAGTTTAAATTACTTTGGTGAATATAGATTAATATTATTTTTGATTCCTGTATTTGATATTTAATTGAAATCTAATTAAATTTAGATTTATGTTAAAAAAAGTGTAAGACTCGTTTACAAATACGTCTTCATATTCAAAAGAATTTATTCCAAAATCTTTAATTAAAAATAAAATATTAGTCATTCCATCATAATTCTTCCCCGATTATTGATGAATATGAATGGTTGATGATATAAGGGTTGCTGATGCAATTGCTTAGGTATAAGCTATATATAACGAATATCAGAAAAACAAGAAAATATAGAGCAATTTTTTGAGAGTGGATAAGGGAAACGTGGCATCACATTTCACAACCAAACAGAGAAGACATAGATAACACCACTCAACATGAAATGGTCCCTGCCCAACTACTCCCATTCAACACATTTTCATATGTAATGCTCACTATTAGTGGCGGAGTCAGAATTTTCACTAAATGAATTCAGAAGTAAATATATAGATTAGTCGAAAGGAGTTCAACATTCATTATATATAGATAAAAATATTTTTAATCATATAAAAGTAGTATAATTTTTCGACGAAAGGGGTTCGGATGAATCCGAAATGTATGTGGCTCCGCCACTGATGCTCACTGTATTTTTAAGTGCAATATTAGGTAATTGTATCTCTGACAAAGAGGTTATGATTTAAGCTGTAAAAAATAACTTTTTATAATAATATAAAATAAGACACCATAAAATAAAGCTGTATGGTCAAATCTTTTTTTCAAATCTCACACATAATAATGAACATTTAAGTACACCGATTTAGGCAATTTGTTCGTTGTATCTTGGAATAGAACGTTTATTAATTGCACTTGTGTAGTGACAAAAATCTACTTTGAAATAAAACTATAATTACGTATTTTATAAATAATTATAATGTTCTTATATATATTATTGTCTAAATGTTTCTTAAATTTTTAGTATCATCTCTAATATTTACCAACAATTGATAAAAGAACTTAATTTTCAATCTGTTAATAATAACATTTTAGTCCTAATATAAATTGGTTGGAGCCAATAACTGTATGCGTATAAATTATGCAATTTCATGCTTTATTGCAACACTATAATTTCTCTAAATATCAATCTCACACTTATCAACATATGATGTACAAGTCTATAATAAGAATAAATTAAAGTAGCTGGAAAGTACTCCATTCAAAAAAAATCTTTTTTTATTCCAAAAAAAGAGATTTTCATCAAATTGTGAGAAGTGACAAAATCTCAAGACTAAAAAGAGGAGCAATATGGATATATATATATATGACTGATGTGTATCATTTTGGACATGAAGATATATATATATATATTCTCATAGAGAGCTGGAACTCATATTACAAAACAAGAATCTGATTCAACTTCAGTAATTCACTAATATCTATATATTGGAGGTTGTCTTCAAATTATACTATAGGCCCCTCCAAAAAAAAAAAATTAGAAATGAGAATATACTCTATTGTCCATATTTTTCCTTGTTGCCGCATTCATCCTCCATTTTTTTTCAGGACTAATTAACGTTCTGCAATTCTTATTATATACAAATGATATTAGAGCCACTCTGCGTGTAACCTTGGACAATGAAGGGACAAAACTTAATGTTCAATTGAGTTTAGATGAATCCCACAAATTTGAGATGATATGCGATCGAATTTCAACGGGGATAATATTGAATTTTTAATGGGTGGTGCACATATATCAGATAATTTAGGCGAATTCCATGTTGGCAAAACACATGAGAGACATTAGATATATAAGGAAACAAGTGGCAGATTTTAATCACGCGTTTTAGTCGTGTGTGTCTAGATCCAAAGCGAATATTATCACTATTGGAGTGGACTGATAGAATTACATTGAATTAATTTAATAATTTTTTTTTCTTGGAAAATTGATGTGTAGTTGTTGTACAAAATAAAGGACTACATGGTGACCAAGTTGGAACCCTTGACCCAAAGGACAGCAAAGCTCAACAGATTCCTTTTCTACCACTAGACACACTACACACTTTGGTATGGATTTTCAAATTTTATTTGTTGTATATTTATTGAATTTTTCAATATAAAATCTGTATAAAAGATATTGAGTTTTCGAGAAACCCATCATATGCCTTAAATCCCTCCAATCCAGGGCACCTTTTCTTTACGCTCTAATTTGTTTCACATAGCTCACAGGATACTTGTAAAGGATAGTACTACTACTAGTTCACAATAAATACTTTTGAGCCATTTTTTAGTATTCAAAATAAGTGAATTATTCATTTTTCAAAAGATATATTTCTTTCAATTTAATTCTTTATTTTAATTTGACTGAAATTTTAAAAATCGTTTGATAATATCTAAAATAGTGAAAATGAAAGTAAAGTATAATTTATATCTTAGCTTCTTTTTCTTAATAGACGGGCATTGAAGCAAAAAAATCATTTATTTTGAATCAGTACCAATGGGACAACTACGAATGCATGATATCTAATACTATAAGACTTGAACTCATGATATTATGATCCAAATTGCAATTAACCTCTTGCCCATAAAAAAAAAAAAATATCCCATTCACAAAATAGTATACAGTGACATTTAAT
>NC_061114.1:220627168-220630586 GCF_002878395.1 Capsicum annuum | reverse complement strand
ACAAATTTCTAGGATGATTAACATTTAGATCATTATTATAGTCATAGTCTAAGTGAATTTGGTTAGACACCATGCTAAAGACATGAAATGAGATTTGGTTATGCCACGTCCCTAACAATTGACATGAACGTCTCTTCAGTTCAAATAAATGAATTTTTATCACAATATACATCTATTAAGAAAAAGAAATCAGGACATAAATTATATTTTACTTTCCATTTTTATCCTTTTAGATATTTTTATCAAACTACTATTGAAATTTCAGTCATATTAAAATAAAATCAATTAAGTTTCTTAGAACTAATAACCTAGAAAGTGTAAATGAATGGTGAAATTGAAAGAAATTTTCAACATATCTCTTGAAAAATGAACAATTCACTTATTTTGGACATTGAAAAATAGTTAAAAATTCACTTATTTTGGACTAGAAAGAGTGCACTAATAAGTATACACGAAGCAAACTAATAAAAGTTGTGGCTGAATAGATAAAATTTCTTCATTTTTAATAAGAGATTTCATATTCTCAAATTCGAGCCTTAAATATGAAAACGATCTTGATAGAGAGCGATTTCTTTTTAAATAAATCTTATTATACAACATAAATTCAAATGAATGAGAACTCCAATATTGCTCAATAAACAAGTAGTACAACAAAGTCATGAATGCTTTCTGACTTGTTAAACCAAGTTTTGTGTTGTAGTAGCTTTGAGTGGTAGATTTCAATCAATATAAATATTTATTGAAGATACGAGATTGGAAATTTTTGTAGATAAGTATTCTCTTGGGTCCCTTTAACCACTGTCCTTTTAGTCCAACTATAGGCATATTAATTTTTGGAAAAAATATTAATGACATATATATATATGTTTGGTGAAAGAAAGAGTGAATGCAAATTTATGAGGAAGCTGCTGGATGCAGACAAATGTAGTCGGTTTATTGATTAATGACACAGCACACCCTCGTGGTCTTTATGCATCATCTCCATCAATGAGTCATAAAGAGATTTAAGTATTTTGGCTTTATCTTTTACACATTAATATTTTCAGATAATGTTCAAAAATATATTACACTAATTAATCTAATTAAGTATGTTTTGATAAATGGTTGATGATAGTTTAAATTGAAAAAAGTGAATACATGAACAATAATTGTTCATGTAGAAAGAGTAAATATATGATAGTTCTGTTAGGACACCATAATACATGTTAGGACATCATAATAGTCACATATTATGTATTTATATTTGATTAGAATTGTATAGTTTATCTCTTAGAGAGTTTGTGTTCAACTATACCATGTATAGCATCTTGTATATATTGAGGCAAAAGTCCTCTCTGAATATAATTGAGTGAAAATCTTTTCATAGTATCAAAGCCTTGTGAAGACTCACGTCCCACAATGGCACTTCCCTCAATTACTAGTATCACCTCACAAACCTCTTCCCAGAATTTTTCGTCGCTCACAACCAATGTTAATCAGTCTCATCTTCTCAAATTAGACCGTCATAATTATATTGTGTGGAAATCACAAATTCTCCCAGTTCTAAGGGGTAACAAACTCGAGGGATATGTGGATGGTACGCACAAGTGCCCTCCAAAGTTCACTCCACATAGCTCATCTGAAGCAACCTCAACTGACGGGGTTATCAACCCAGAGTACAGTTTATGGATAAAACAAGACCAACTTTTATTGAGTTGGATTCTCTCAACCCTCACCGAAGAGATTTTAGACCAAGTAGTCGGCTGTATAACATCTAGGCGGTTTAGCAAGCACTTGAGACGATGTTTGCATCGCAATTCAAGGCTAGGATAATGCAACTAAGGTTGCAATTACAAACCACAAAGAAAGGAAACTCATCCATGGTAGAATATCTTCAAAAAATGAAGACTTGTGTCGATAATCTCCCAGCTGCGGCACACCCGATCACTGATGATGATTTTGTCTTATATATTCTTGGAGGACTTGGACAAGAATATGATGTTGTAGTTGTCTCGGTCACTACTAGGGCCGAGTTAATTTCATTAGCCGATCTTCATGGCTTGCTTTTAAGTCAAGAGTATCATTTGGAGCAAATGACAAGTACAGAACAAAGATTAAGCCAAGCCAACTTGTCTACTAGACAATTCAACAATACTAAGAATGATAACTCCTTTAAGCAGCCTACTAATGTCAATAACAATCAGGCTTATGGTGGCAGATCTGGATGAGGACGAGGACGAGGTTGAGGTCGCAACGCCAACTCATCCAACCAAAATCAATGTCAAGTTTGCCATAAATTTGATCACTCCGCCTTGATTTGATACCATCATTTTGACCATGCCTATCAAGCTCCTTCCAAATCGCACATGGCTGCTCTCATTGCACAACCTTCTACGGTTGGAGACTCAAATTGGTATCCGTATTCTGGGGCTACTCATCATTTAACTAACGATATGCAGAATATGGCGGTACGAGAAGAGTATATGAAAAACGATCAAATTCATATTGGTAATGGTACAGGTTTGACAATTTCTCACTTTGGTAATGCTATCTTACCTACAGTTAGTTGACCTTTACATTTATCTAATGTATTATTGGTGCCTAAAATTACCAAGAATTTGCTTAGTGTAGCAAAGTTCACTTCTGATAATGATGTTATATTTGAGTTTCACCCTCATTTTTGTCTTGTGAAGGATCGGGCAACGGGGAAAGTACTGCTGCGCGGGAATCTTGAGCATGGCCTTTATCGTCTCCTTGCGACCCAGTTACTCGGCCAGCCTTCTTCCTCAAATAAATCACAGGCTTTCCATGTCTCCAACTCATCTTTTGATCTATGACATAGTCGTTTAGGTCACTCGTCTCTACAAGCAATCAATAGTATTATTAGGAGTCTTTATTTACCGGTCAAATTAAGTCCTCAGTCTAGTGTTTGTTCTTTTTGCCAATATGGCAAGAGTCACAAATTGTCGTTTTCTAATTCTAGTTCTAGTGCTAGTTTTCCCCTTGATTTGATCCCAGTGATGTATGGGGTCCTGCTCCACAATTGGTTAGTAATAAATACTGTTATCACTACTAAAAAAGGTCAAAAAGCGACGGACTGTGTCGCTTTAAAAAACGACGAGAAAAACGACGTTGGCCATCATTTTTTTAGTTTAATTTTAATTTTAATTTATTTTTTATTAAAAAAGACGACCAACATCTTAATATCCGTTGTTTTTTTTTTTTGCGTATTTTTGTGCCAAATAATTAAAAATAATTTATATTTTTTTTAATAAAAGCGACGGACAGCATCGTAATTTATTAAAAAATAATAGTAATTACTTTTTAAAAAGCGACGTAGTCCATCGATTTTTAAATTTGATTTTATATTTTTATTTATTTTTATTAAAAGCAACGGACAACTTAGCTATTATTTTTATTTTTTAAAATATTAATTCTT
>NC_061114.1:220529600-220624168 GCF_002878395.1 Capsicum annuum | reverse complement strand
GTAGTGTGTTGTATGATTATTGTAATAATGTGTGTTGCATGAGGGATGTATATATTGACTTGCCTTTTTATTTGGCAGATGGGATGCAGAAAATGCAGATTTCTGCATAAAAAAATCTGCATAAACAAAGGCAGAAAAGCAATGACGGTTGTCGCTTTTTTATTCATTATGAAGAATGAAAAGCGACGATCAACGTCGCTTTTTAAAAAAAAAGTATTTTATTTTTCTCAAATTACGACGGCAGTGTAAATTTTTTTGGAAAAAAAATATTACTTTTTTCAATAAAACGACGATGTCCGTCGTTTTTTGTTCATCATATGTTCTTCGCATGAAGAACAAAAAGCGATGCACAACGTCACATTTTCACAAAATAACTAAAAAAAATTTCCTCTAAAAGCGACGTTGTTCGTCGTAATAAAGCAACGCAGACCGTTGTTTTTAAAAAACAACGCTCCTTTTTTAGACGAAAAAAAAAGCGATGGATTTCCGTCGATTTTGCCCAAAAAAGCGACGTTGGCCGTCGTTTTTTGGCATTTTTTTAGTAGTGTATTATGTTTCTTTTATTGATGACTTTAGCAAATTTACATGGCTATTTCCTATGAGTTCCAAAAATGAAGTTTATACAATATTTTTATGGTTTAAAACTTTAGTCGAGTAGTTCTTTGAGCGCCATATAAAAGTGGTACAATCTGATTGGGGTGGTGAATATAGGAAATTATCCAACTTTTTTGCTCAAGAGGGGATCGTTCATCACTTATCTTGTCCCCACACCCATGTACAAAATGGTACTGCCGAAGAAAACATCGTCATATTGTTTAAATGGGTTTAACACTTCTCGCACATGCGTCCGTTCCTCTCACCTTTTGGGCTCATGCTTTTGCTATTTACACTATAAATCGTATCCCAACACCCTCGCTCAATAATGTTTTGCCTTATGAGAAGTTGTTCAAACAAATTCCTGATTGCCATTTTCTGAAAACTTTTGGCTGCGCGTGTTTCTCATTCCTTTGTCCCTATAATTCTCACAAACTAGCCTTCCGATCCTTTAAGTGTATTTTCTTGGGGTATACTGGAAATCATAAAGGATATCAGTGTTTACATGTCCCTAGTGGCCGAATATATATCTCTCGGTATGTGGTTTTTGACGAGTTACAATTTTCTTTTGTTAGTTTATCTTCGACTTCAAATAGAGCACCGACTTCTGACTCTATTGTGATGACTTCGTTACCCATCATTGCTCCTTGTAATTTCACTTCGCCTATCACTTCTGCCAATAATAGTTCCGTAGCAGATGTTGTCTCGCCAATTCCATCATTAAACTCGTCAAATCCTTCTTCACCAAGTCCATCGTCAAGCTCACCAGTGTGTTTTTTGGTCCCATCCGATTTGTCTCCGTCTTCTATCCCTGCTATTAACCTTACTGTTGATCTTCCAGTACCTATTGATACACCTACCGTTGCTCCTAATTCTCAACCACCGACTGCTCGGACCACATCCTTTGTACCTCATTTTATGGTCACCAGGAGTAAAAATAAATCACAACTTCCCCAAGATCACATTGCCACAAAATATCCTTTGCCTCCATCTACCCTGTCACCTAAACCTACCTGTTTTACCCAAGCCAACAAGGATCCAAAATGGCGAAAGGCTATGCAAGAAGATTACAACGCCCTCTTGTAAAACGGTATTTGGTCCCTTGTTCCATCCTTTAAGGCAAAAAATGTTGTGGGATGCAAATGGATTTTTAAGTTAAAACTCAATCCTAGTGGCTCCACTGAGCATTACAAGGCTCATTTAGTGGCAAAAGGATTTAGCCAAGAGGCTGGAGTGGATTATCATGAATCATTCAGTCTCGTGGTAAAGCCTACAATGATCCGAGTAGTTTGGTCTTTAGCTCTGTCCAAAGGGTGGTCTTTACGACAGCTCGACGTCAAAAATGCATTTCTTCATGGGCAATTACATGAAGAGGTATACATGTCTCAACCCCCTGAATTTACTGATCCAAGATATCCCAACCATGTGTGCAAGCTTCACAAAGCCTTTCATGGCCTTAAACAAGCACCTCGGGCATAGTTTGAGAAGCTTAGCTCGAAATTGCTTGAACTCAATTTTGTACCATCTAAATCTGATACGTCTCTATTTATATGCAATTTTGACGGCCATATTACTATTATCTTGGTGTATGTAGATGATCTTATTGTTATAGGAAGCTCTAATGAGTTCATTGCAAGCCTTGTTCTTCAATTGTCTAATGTCTTTGCTGTAAAAGATCTTGGTAAGCTACACTACTTTCTTGGTGTTGAAGTCCATTATCAGCCCATTAGATTGACCCTTACTCAATCACAATACATAAGAGAACTCCTTTCTCGTGCCAATATGGATGATGTAAAGCCAATTGGTACACCTACGGCCACAGGACTTCAATTGTCTCAACATGGGAGTTCACCGTTTTCAGATCCATCAGTGTATCATAGCTTGATAGGAGCTCTTCAATATATAACAACCATCACGCATCCAGATGTGTCATTCACTGTCAAAAAATTATGTCAATTTATGCATAATCCTTTGGAGTCTCATTTCACTGCTATGAAAGTTGCGCTATTTAAAGGAAACTATAAACCTCGGCTTGCATTTACGTTCCGCTAGCTCCTTACCACTCCAGGTCTTTACAGATGCGGACTGGGCTGGTTGCCCAGATGATCGGCGGTCTACCAATGGTTATTGTTTACTTCTTGGACCCAATTTAGTGTCATGGAGCTCAAAGAAGCAGCGAGTGGTTGCACGATCTAGTACCGAAGCTGAATATAGGGCCTTAACTGCGGCTACTGCCGAAGTTACCTGGATGCAACATCTTCTTCAAGAGTTGCCTGTCTCTCTTCCCCAAGCTCCCATACTATGGTGTGATAATCTGTCCGCTACCTACCTCACTGCCAATCCTATTTTTCATGTGCGAACCAAACATATTGAGTTAGATTTTCATTTTGTTCGAGAGAAAGTGGCCTCAAAGGACTTGAACGTTCGCTACATCAGTTCCTTGGATCAGTTAGCAGACATTTTCACCAAGAGCCTTCCTTCCCGTCGGTTTCATCTCCTGCGTTCCAAGCTTGCAGTTGCCTAGCCACTGCTCAGCTTGCGGGGGCATGTTAGGACACCATAATACATGTTAGGACACCATAATAGTCACATATTATGTATTTATATTTGATTAGAATTGTATAGCTTATCTCTTAGAGAGTTTGTGTTCAACTATACCATGTATCGCATCTTGTATTTATTGAGGCAAAAGCCCTCTTTGAATATAATTGAGTGAAAACCTTTTCAAGTTCTGATAGAAAAAATAAATATATGATAATTCATATACTCTTGAATCTTTCATTAAATGAACTTTTAGAATGGAATTCAAAGTTTAGATTTGATGCCATTGCCTACAATCGGTAAGATTTTTAACATTAGATTCATTATTGTTTAAATTTTTTCTCTCTTCACGTACTAAGGACCTTTTTTTTTTCCCTTATCCCCTTAGAATAATTTTTTCGTACAAACTGAAATTCATAGGATATTTTATTACGAACCAAAGAAAATAACAGTTGAACGAAGACAAAATTCTTGACTTAGTATTTGTCAAGCTTTCAAAAATCTAATATGTAAGGTTCAAATAAACGAAGGTACATTAGATTAATTTGTAGCCAAGAGACAAAGTCTATGACATTGAGTTTTATATAAGTACAACAAATTATGGACGTCCACTTAAAATATGTCACATTGCTAGTCACTTGTCATGATAGAACAAAAATAAATAAACAGACGAAAATAGTTATTTATGCATGTTTGGATTTTGTCTAAAACAATTATTTTAGGAAATACGTTAGACAGTTTCTTCCTTTTATGTTTATCAAAATTGAGTAGTTTTATTAATCTCCTATTATGTGATGATAGCTATATTTAACGGAATTGGCTAGTGTTGGTCATTAATTTTTTAAGATGCAAATTGGAAAAAGAATGAATAGAGAAAAATTCGAATGCGATGGCGTTTTCAGTTTAAACAGCTTACGTGCTTGTCACGAGTCAATTTTTGTTAAATTTAATTACCTTTTGTGTGTTTTGAATTATAAAAAAATTATTAAACATATTCCGAAGGTATGCGAAAATGATCTAACATTGAACGATAAGGTGCGAGCAGAGACGGATCTAGAAAGTAAAATTTGTAAATTCATTGGCCAAAATAAAAATCAAATATAGTGGGTGAGAACCCAACCAAGAGGCCCACAAAGCTTTAGCCAGCTTTATCTTTACCACTAGACTAATAACACCCTTTATTTATGAATTCTCAATATATATTAACTAAATTTTTCTATATAAATACAAAAATCTCATGAAAGTTACTAAATTCTCGAGAACTCTCACCTATTACTCTAAATCCGCCCTTGGGTGTGAGGTAGTGGGCTAAAATATAACGAAAGACATTTAATTTGTTTAATTATATATAAAGTGTATCAATTCTTTTTTTTCTTCGTTTTAAAAATAACAGTTTTCTACTTTGATACAAACTGCCACAACAACAACAATACATGTAGCAGAATCACATAACTAGAATTAAGAAATATATAATATACGTAAACATTATCTTTACTTTATAGAGTGTAAATATTATTTTTTCAGTAGAACCTTATTAAAAATATCTATAAATATTATTTTTTCAGTAGAACCTTATTAATAAGGATATTTTTTGACAAATTCATTTTTCCACAAAAATACATCTAAAGTACTTCTTCGTCCATTTTTACTTTTTCATTTTATTACAATTATCTAATTTTACTTGTTTAAGTCATAATTTATCATATTATATCTATTTTATTCTTTTTATTAACTATAAGCACTATTCATACAATAGTCAAAAATGGACAAACTAAACAAATAAAGATGGGTGGACGGAGAAAGTAGCTGACTTTTGGCAACTTTATAAATACTACACCCCTCCAAAGACTCATTCCCATTCACACAACTCATCTACCCAACTTTTATTTTAAAAAGAGTCAGTACACTCTTTGGATTTTCCAATAATCCCTTATACATATTCTTCATTTTTTTTAATCCTCCACCTATAATTTCGAAAACTCAAAAATGGGTCAGACACTTTTAGATGCTCTTAACGTTCGAGTCGTAGGTACTGGCAACAGATTTCTAGTACTAGCACATGGAATTGGTACAGACCAATCAGCTTGGAACAGAATATTACCATTTTTTCTCCGCGATTATCGTGTTGTTTTGTATGATCTTGTCTGTGCAGGCAGTGTCAATCCTGATTTTTTCGATTTTCACCGTTATACAACACTTGATCCTTATGTTGATGACCTCCTTAATATACTTGATGCACTTGGTATTGATCGTTGTGCTTATGTTGGACACTCTGTCTCTGCTATCATTGGGATTTTAGCTTCTATCAGAAGACCTGAACTGTTTTCTAAACTTATTCTCATTGGTGCTTCTCCCAGGTAAACTAAACATTTCACTTTTTTAAACACTTTCACTACTTTAGCTTTCAATTTGGAAATTCGAAAGTCAAACGGTATGAACGTAAATCTATTTGTTCATGTCACAACAACAAAAAACAATAAATTCAGTGTATTCACATAGTGGGGTCTGGAAAGGTAAACTGTACGCAGTCTATACCACTACCTTCGGAGAAGTAGAAAAACTGTTTCCCCGGTTCAAGACAAAGAATTGTAAATAAATTCGTGAATTTATTTGTTCATGTGAAAAACTGCAAATTGCACTTACTGTTTTTCTTACAGTTATTGAATATTTTAAATTTATTTAATTTATTTTCATTCCATAAATCTTAGAAATGATTTTTTAGTTTTAGAAATGAACATGACAAAGTCTTTGGGATGAAAAGAGTACAATTTGTAGGAATTGGAATATGGGTCACAATGGGTAAAGGAGTTTTGATAAATTAATAATAGCCATTTAGTACTCCCTCAGTTTACTAAATGTTAATAGTTATGAATATTATAGTAGTAAGATATGCACGGCACTTTTATTTAATTAAAGAAAAAATGTACGAAGACGACTAAAATGAATATTATAGTCGTCATTTTTTAAAGTATACTTTTGAAGAAGGATATACAACTAATTTTGCAAAGTAAATGAGATATTTGTATGTATATGTGTATATTGGAGTTTCCGGGTACACTTATTTCTACTAGTTTGCCCTACTCAGAAATGGGAATATTTAACGTGGTCATTTTGTTTATTGTTTTCTGTTTACTTTTCCCATAAAGTTAAGAACACTTTTGTCAAATTAACTTATCTTATCCTAAGTTTTGTTTGACAGAATTCATGTATTTGCCTAGGAATGATATGATCAATCACTTAACTTTGTCATGTTTGAGAATCCTTATCTTAAACTAAAAATAAAGAGATCTCTTTTTTCTTTTTGGCTCCACCAAATCTTTAATATAATAATCATGTTCACTCTAATTAGGTTCTTGAATGATGAAGACTACCATGGTGGATTTGAACCAGGAGAAATTGAGAAAGTATTTTCAGCCATGGAGGCAAATTATGAAGCATGGGTCAATGGTTTTGCCCCATTGGCCGTCGGAGCCGATGTTCCGGCGGCCGTACGAGAATTCAGCAGGACATTGTTCAATATGAGACCAGACATAACATTGTTTGTGTCAAGGACAGTGTTTAATAGTGACATGAGGGGTGTTTTAGGCCTTGTGAAAGTACCATGTCACATTTTTCAGACAGCAAGGGATCACTCCGTACCTGCTTCAGTCGCCATGTACCTAAAGAACCACCTTGGTGGGCGGAACACAGTGCATTGGTTGAATATTGAAGGTCATTTGCCACACCTTAGTGCCCCTACCTTATTGGCACAAGAGCTTAGGAGAGCTCTTTCTCATAGGTGAATCTACTTTCGATCTCCATGAAGCAGGTACAGAGTGAGATAAACTCATAGAACTTAAATCCTGAATTGTTCGCTTAAGTGGATAATGGATAACCAAACCCCCCAAAAAGGAAACATGGTTTGTTTAGTATTTGAACCTTCGTATACATTGTGCATTTGTGGAAAAGTTTGGATTTTTACCAAATAGGATGATGTTGAGACTTGAGAACATTCAAGAATAACAATCCTTACAAAAAATCTCTTAGACACAAACTACGCACAAGTCGTACGTTTTCTTTTGAGCATTGTAAGAAAGTCTATTGTACCTCAAATTTTGTTTTTTTATTGTTGCTTTTTTTTTTTTTGTAGACTTTCCAAAAAGAAAAAAAAAGTTTTGGTTTTCTTGTTCCAATTTAGTGTGAGAGAATAAGCTTGAGATGAAACTTTTCTTTTCTTTTTACATATTTACATTATATTAGTGAGAGGTTTCTTTTGTTTCACAAGTTGGTTAATTCGAATTTTATGGACCACCCAAAAATGTGAAATTTATTTTTATTAATTTATGAAATGTAGAAAGTTTCACACAATTAATTGGTTAAAACTTACACGCACCTAATGTATACACCAAACTAATATTTTTTACCACAGTTAAGCAATTAAATCAAGTAAAATATATGTTAATTAATCATGATTAAGTAACATGAGTTTTAAATTCAAACACATGGTATGTATGTATTGGTCTGGTGTATACACCATTTGCGTGTAAGTTTTAACCCAATTAATGTGTGACATATGGAAGGAAAAAAAATTAAATGAGATGGTGACACCAGGCAGAATGGTAGGCAAGATGGTCCACTATTATAAGATATGATTAACCAAAAGAAAGAGGATAAGAATCTGCACATGACTTTCACATGAGAGAGTGTCCCCCCATGGACCATTTCCACTTTCCTGTTTAATTTTGGGCTGTATTTTTAAACCCATTTTTGTTTTTTTCTCTTAACTTATATTTTGGTATGAAAAGTTTGCATCTTTCATTAAAAAAATAAAACAAAAGGACATAAAGTCGTGGTCCTAGTGCAAAACAAAGTATCAGTCCTTGTTAGAATTTTGAAATAGGAACAAAAATGATAGTAGTTGTTTGAGAACGGTTTATTTTTGTTCTACATATAAAAAGGACCTGGCTTATCAAGACTTGAACGGATAAAATTATACTACTATTATGAGCTGCCAATTCAATTTCGTGTGGGATTGTAACAAGAAACATAGCTGTGAAAATTGTTTCTTGAGTCGAGAATTTGCAAAATTATATTGGTACTTGGTGTGTGAATTGTATAATACAATATTGGATTTGAGAGAATTTGTGTAGTGCCCACTATTCGTTTTGTTGTTTTGTAGTATCCAGAAGTTTGAATGGTCCACAATTTAATCCAATTCAATCACTTTGAATGGTACTTCTTATGGACTTTTGTGACCCCAAAATGGCCTTCCTATTTATTTTTCTTTCTGACGTTATTAGCAAGCATTTTCATAGCCAATCACATAACACCCTAGATACGACTATTTTTTTTTTTGTAAGAACGGGTGTGTAACGCGTGGAGTGAGATCACTGTAATAACATTTTTAATAAGCGTCGAGATTATAACTTGAGTCAAAACTATCATCAACCTAGTGCCATGAGCTATCTGGGATCGATTCCCCCATGCCATGAGCCTGTCGCACGGGGTTTATCTAGTGCGGTTTATATCTCCTGTGTGATTTACAAGCTATTGCACAGTTAGGGGTTTACCCAGTGCGCACCACTGGTAGCGGCTGCGGGTGTTCCTGGATTCCAAAAAGAACTATCATCAACAAACTCCATCTTTACCAGCAACCTCAAACTTTCATTCGAGAATCAAACTTGAAAACATCATGGAATTTTCTCATATAACATTCATTCATTGCGATTTTTTCATACTTAGAAATTTCATGTTAATTGCTTGAACAAACGTCTAGTTTCTATTAATAAAAATCTTTCTAATCAAAGAAAACGTTACTATGTTGAAGATTTTATTTCAATTTTAAAGATTAAAGTAGTGAGCCTTTCTTTGTCATGATCGAGCATTTGAAATTTGTGATTTTTTTAGAAAAATAATTTTTTTTTCAAACTTGTTTTTTCATTCTCAAATATAAATAACTCAACATGGATGAAATGAAATGAAATGATATAACCATAAGTTTAACAAGATACATAAATTCATTATGTATAAGTTTGCACAAACAGTCCACAAAATAAGTGAATAATTGCCAATCAATGTTGAAATAAGTTAGGCTTAGGGATATAACTCGTAAGACGTTTGGCGATTTGGGTTACTTATTATATATTATATTAATACTGAATATATATATATATATATATATATATATATAATATTATATAATTTTGGTTTTTCGATTTAATCGATTTTTTTTTTTTTTGAAAAAAAACAAAAATCAAACTGTTTAACCAAATTTCTAAAATTTGAAATCGAAATCGATCCGAAAATTTGAAGAACCAAAAAAAATTAAACTTTCGATTTATTTTTTCGGTTTGAACCAAAATATGCCCATTCCTATCCAAAAGACAGATTGCAAAATTTGGAAAAGATTAAAAAATGTCCTTCAATTATTCAAAATTAATAATATTTATTTGTTAAATATAGGTCAAATATATCTTTAAGCTTTTCATAATTAGAGTTAGAAATAAGAATAAGAGGATAAACTTTAAAAAACAACCATCGTTCACATGGCAGGCTAAAATAAAAGACGAAGAGGTGGCTAGGCACTTGACTACTATGATTCTCTGGTCTCAAATTCTCATTATGAATGTCGGCCTAATGATTAGGCCCATACTTCCTACGTTTTAATCTGTAGATGGACATATGAAGCCCACTAGGTCTAAGGGTGTACAAAAATAGCCGTTTCACATGCTCAATTTAACTAAATTTTTAATTTTTCGATTGTTCTTTTATTAGTACCTTTTTTTTTTTTAAAATTATGACTATATATAATATATTAAGAAGTATTTTGAAAATTATTTTGTCAAAATATTTCATGAATCAATTTAGGCTACGTTTACCGATCAGCCCAAGTTTTTATGAGCTGAAATGGGCGAAACAACGATCGGGCTAAACCTAATCGGGTCGACCGAATCATATTTTCATAGGCTACCCCCTCCCGTTACATACTTGGATCTATTTTTATGTTATTAACTATTCTTTTGATTCTTCTTCAAACAGGAACAATCGATTTTACAAATATCATTAACCACAAAATTTAGTAAACGACACCAATTCTTTCTATGAACTGCTTCTTTCGCCATCAAAGTCTCTATGATATCAGTTCATATTTAGTTACCCGAAGATCAATTGATGACTGTGAGTTCTTAAGTGTCTGGATAGCCCATGGCCTCAGACTTAGGGCCTGCACAAGGGCCCATGTCAAAAGTGCGGCCTATTTGGACATCCCTACTTAATCTGTACATGTTTCCTAAACTTTTGTTATATATATTCGGGTAAAATTCAGAAATAACATACTTAACCCTTTAATTATGAGATTCATAGTAACACTTTCATAATTGCATATTATAGCAACTTTTGATATGTATTTTTGCAAAGTGTTGCTATAAAAATACAAATACAATTGTTTTTACTGCATTAATTATCTGATCTAAATATGGTAATAATTTCATAAATTAACAATTAAAGATTACAATCCCATTAAAAGCTCACTAATTACCTTTTTTCCGTTACCTTCCAACAACCCTATTCAAATTCAGAAAAAAATTTTGTATTATCCACTCGCCATATGCGTGATTATTCTTCTTCTTCTTCAAAGAAAAAAAAAATTCAATTCAATTTTCCAGTTGCTAAACGCATGATCCTTAAAAAGGAAATCAATTCAAATTTTTGTTGAAACTTCAAATTCGCTGTAAGTGAACAATCAAATTCAATTGTACTTGTTGATGTTCCAAAAAAAATTTCATAAAGTTCAACTATCAACATTACCTTGTTCTCGATAACACTTTGGAATTCAATTATCTTCTACGAATTAGTGCTTAAGTGCTGTTTCAGATATTACCATATTTTTTTTTGAGCATATTTTGTTTTTGCCGATCGTTTTTTTCAATTACTCAATTTGTGATGCATCGTAGATTTATTTACTGATGCTCCTATCTAGTTTTTTGTTGTCGCCGTTAAATTTTGTATGAATAATTTCTAAACGAATTTCTAGTTATAAGCAATGAAGGAGTAAATTCAACATATATTACAAAACCTTCAGAATTCAATTATTTGTTGCCAAATTTCAGTTTAGAAGTTGTTTCAGGTATTAAAATTTCACTGTTCGACTATTTATTTGATGATCGTTTGTTGTTATTTTGATCGGTTTAACAATTGAACAGATTGTGAAGCTTTCTAGAATCTCGATTATGAACATAATTTAAACAAATTTTGATTTGAATTTTATTCAATTATTTTCTGAAATTCTAGATCAATGAATGATCGAATTCAGCTGTTGGATGTGATGAAATTCTATTAACACATATCAAAATATAAATTAGGCATGCTCCCAGATGTATTTTTTTGTGTTTAATGTTAAAACTGCATATGTATTTTTGCTATACTTAGTGTTACACTGCATATGTATTTTTGGTTTGTTTGTCGGAATTTCAGAATATAACTGTATATGTGAAAATATATGTTATACGTGTTTTACTTCTGTTCGATTCAGTAGTTTCTGTATTTGGTTGAAAACTTTTGCTGTGTTTGTATTTTACTTTAAATAAATTTTATTTTAATGTATTTTTTGAACAAATTGTGAAGCTTTGTAGAATTTCAATTATGAACATAATTTAAACAAATTTCTATTTGAATTTTATTCAATTATATTCTGAAATCCTAGATCAATGAATGATCGAATTTAGTTGTTGAATGTGATGAAATTCTGTTGACCCATATCAAAATACAAATTAGGTATTCTCCCAGATGAATGAGACGTCTATAACAATTGTACTGCCACCAAAGTACAAACGCCCTCCTGGAAGACCTCCTACAAAGAAGGATCGTGGAAAATCGAGTCGAGATATGTTTGGAAAGAAGAACATCAACTCATGCACTGGATGTGGGGCTAAGGGTCACAACAGACATTCTTGTAGGAAATATCATAAATGATATATTTTTTCTTCTGTATTATTTTTTAATACTTTCTTCTGCACTTTTTATAATAATGAACTCATTTTTATGGTTCTAAATATTTATTTAGCATTTGCGATCTAAGCACTGTTTAATATGAATGTTGCATTTGTATATAATGCAAAATCTGAACACTGCTTATGTATTTTGAATCTACATATCATATGTATTTTGAACACTGTATATGTATTTTTAGTACAAATTTAGTAACTTTGGTTAACCTCATATGAATGTTAGCTTTAGAATGAAGAAAAATTAAAATAAATATGATGTATATTGCATATGTATTTTTAATGCAGTTTTATATGATTTTAATAAAATTTTAAAATAGATTAATTTCATGCATTTTTCTAAATTAGTTAGTTTGAATCACCTCATATTTATTTTGAAACTATTGAACAAAGGATAAATACATATGATATGTTCTGTATATGTATTTATTTAATGCAAAATCTGAACACTGTATATGTATTTTTGATCTCTAAATCTCACAGCAAAAAATAAAAACTGCATAAAATACTTAAATGAATTTCTTTCATTCAATTCACAAACTTAAAGCTGAATTCATCTCATAAGTATTTTGAAGTAAATGAACACAAATTAGAATATATATGAAGGTAAGTGCATATGTATTTGTATCGAAAATTTCAAGACTGCACATGTATTTCAGAGGTCAATCGCACTGCAACCAATATTATTGAACACTAGAGTAAAACACATAGTACAAAATTGTTGAAAACATATTCAACTTATACAAAAGAAATGAATTACTTTCATTCACTTCAAAATAAGTAACATTTAAACACTTCAAAACATGAAATAAGTTTGTACAAAAAAAAAAAAAACAACATCCATACAGCAGTTTGTCGACTATCCAATGTAATAAATTCAACAATCATCATATTTCTAAAACTTTAGTGACACTAGTTATTCGGTTTTCCCTGTCAGGCCTCAAGGGTGCTTCGACATCGCTATGAGCATTTGCTTCTTGTTTTCTCATGCCATATATAGTCCTACAATAGTGCAGCATAACATGTACGAAGTGTGTTGGGGTTGAACTTAATCAAAGGAACTCTTTTACCATAAGAAAGACACTCTACGTATGTTACCATATACAGACCACAGTCCCTACAAAAAAAAAAATTGAATAATAAAATTTAATTTCTACAAACGATATTGATAAATGTATATTAAAGTACTTACAAACTTTCACTTGATTGTTGAACCAATTCATCTGCAAATAACACATCAAAAAGATCTGACAAGTTTTTATTTTTGTATATTGAATGGTTATGAAGATCAATACCTTTCTTTTCGTAGAAATTACAATCTTGAGACACAATGAGATAATCTCAGCTAATTTTTGTATCTCAGCCAGAACAACTGCATAGTGACCAGAGAATTCATATGAATTATATAAGAATATGCACCTCTCGGAGAATGATAAAATTGCGAGAACCCAATGATGTTTCTCAAATTTAACAAAAAAAAAAAATCTTGTAAAACTGTAAAAAAAAATAACAAAACACATTAAAACTACACCTTAAACTATATAAATCAACAAAATACAACCAACACATCATAAAATACATATAACATGTATATGTATTTTTAACAGAACAAATCACCTCACTGCAATTCCTAAATACATATCAGGAGAAACATAAAATATATATCAACTCACTGAAAAAATACATATTACCCCAATTGATAAAGCTTTACAGAAATCTCTAAATATATAATAGTAAATAAAAATACATATACAACAAAAAAATACCTCTTCCTCCATATCTTCTTCAGATTCATTAGCACAAAGAGTTTTCAACATCGTCATCAACATTGTTTGACTTTTCAATTTCTTTTGCTTTTCTTTTCTTCTCATATTTTTTTTAATTTGTTCGTCTTTTGGAGAAGAAACTTTTTTCAACCACTTTTTTCTTCAAAATATCAGTTATCTTCGAAAAAATTCAACCAACAAAAACAACAAATCAACCCAAAATCATCTACAATATTCATTCAACTCCGATTATCCTCCATTTATTGCAACAAAATAAAACCCAGTTTCAATTCTCATCCAAAATTTAATTTTTTCAACTATATCAACTCATAAAACATCAAATTTAACTGAAAAACAAACAAAATAAAATTTAGCAAATTTGATGACCTTGATTCTCTGTTAATAACTACAAAAATCAAAACCTTAAAGATGAAATGGAGAAATTGTTTACAGTACAAAATTTTTTAAAAAAAATATATTGAGAAATTGATAACATGCAATAACTGAATTAATTATTTACCTGAAATTGTGGAACAATAATCGTGAAAAAGACGTTAAGAAGGAAAAATTTTGAAAGAGAAAATATGATAAGAAGCATGAAAAATGGTAAAGTATAAAGCAATTAAAGAAAGAGAAAGTTTTAAGCGTAAATAATGGAACCTGCTTTTAAGATGCGGTAATTGTGGTCCCCCACTTAAAATAATGCTACACAAGGTAATTAGGAAAAAGTGTTGCTATTTTTTATAATTTAGTACTTAAGTATGCTAACATATGTATTTTTCCCTATATATTCACTTGAGACGTAGAAGTTAGACTTGACGAAATCAAATTTCAGATAGAATATCTGAAGTCCGTAAGAATGAACTTCCATCAATTTTATTTGATGCTTTGACAAAATTGTTGGATTTGTAGTAATTTATGTTTGAAGTTTAATCATATGTGCATGAATTTTAAAACAAAATAGCGCGAGTTTGTTAAAAATAATTGAACTTCGGATAAAAGTATAAACTTCAGACATTGTAATTTGTTATTGAAATTAGATTTTGTCAAAACAAACTTCCTATAAGCCTGATATTATCCCAAAGTAACTACACATGGAGCAAAACTAAAATAAAATAAAATAAAATAAAATAAAATAAAATAAAATAAAAGCGGACACAAGTTAAAACCTTGCATTTTTGACCTTTCAAGTTTAGACAATATCTGTGGGCTACAAGTTAGCAAAGTCCTCACTTCTGAGCTGAAATAAGATGATATTTGACTCTTTGTTTGTTAACACTCCGTCTGTCGCAAAATAGTTAATTTTTGTTGACTTTAAAATTTTAAAAAAATATTTATTATAAGTTTATTTTAACAAATTAGTCTTATAAATTATGTTTTAAAAATATAAATTTGAGTATATACACTTTGTTTAAGCATTTAATGATAGGTGTAATATTGAAAGAACATAATAAAGTTCTCTTGGTAAATAAACTGAAACAAATATTTTTAGAAAGAGGTCAACAATTGTGAAATGAACGAAGTATGTGTTGACTTTTTTTTAAAGACTTCTTGAAGAGTCAAATTGGCCAAATTTAAAGTTATTACTACTTTAAGACCTATAATTTGTCATAGTATTGGACACCTAATTTGGAGTTTCCATTCATACAAAATTTAAGATCATTTGACCTTCGAGAAGTACTTAAGGGGACATTAAAATGGATTGACTATGAACAACAGCATAAAACCCAGTGGATCAAACTAACAAGTATCTTTTGGACTGAAGGTACAAAGAAGCATTTGAATGGTCATGAGTTTAACTAAGAAAAAGTATTGGTTTCCCTGTCTGAAAGAAGTTTGTAAAAGAAAAAAGGAAAAATAGAAAAAAAAGTTGATAGTTGTCACCAACAAAGGGAACGGGGAGAGTAAGCTACAAGAAGAAAATATAAGAAAATTGCAGCTGTAAATTGCTACAAAAAAACTGCAGGAAAGGGAAAAGCAAAAACTATCTTTTTGTTTTCTATTGTTGGATGGTCCATTACATAGGCTATACATATGTATATATATATTGTGTGTGTAGGGATTACAAACCACAAAATAAGCAAAATATCTCACACGGGTACATATGTGGCTAACTAAACACCACTCATTTTAAATCAAACAACTTGTCTACAACAAAAATATCTAATATCTAGGAGTTTCTAGAGAAATCTTATTTCCGAACACTCCTCCTTAATATTTTTTAATGAAACTCCCTGCAACGCCCTTTGAAACTCAAACATATTGGTGGGAAGAGCCTTGGTTAGAATATCGGCTGGTTGTTCTTCACTTCTGCAATGCACCAGCTTAACTTCGTCATTCTTCTCGACATCTCGTAAAGCATGAAATCTGATGTTGATATGCTTCGTCCTTTCGTGTTGTACTGGATTTTCAACCATAGCAATGGCTGATTTATTGCCCATATAGATCGTTGTTGGTTCTTTTGGCAAAAGATCCAAAGCAAACAAGATTTTTGTCAATCAAATTCCTTGATTTGTAGCAGATGCAACAGCCACACACTGGGTTTTTGGTGAAGATTGAACTACGATATCCTGCTTCTTTGTGCTCCAAGAAAAAAATGCATGAACCAAATGAAAAAGAGAATCTAGATGTGCTTTTAGAATCGTTCAAACATCCACCCCAGTCACTATCTAAATAGCCAATAAGAACTTCATTCTCCACACTTCTATACCAAATGTCATAATCAGTTGTCCCTCTAATATATCTCAACACCCTTTTAGAAGCTCCAAGATGCTTGGGGCTAGGACATTGCATATATCGGAACAGTAGACTAGTAACAAATATCACATCTGGCCTGGTAGAAGTCAGATACAACAAGCTTCCAATAAGGCTCCTATAAAGTTTTGAATCTGTCCGCTCATCTCCATCATCCTTCATTAACTTTTCCTTCACAACAAGTGGAGTTGCAACAGGTTTGTACTTATCAAGTTTGAACCTTTTTAAGAGATTCAAGTCATACCTTTTTTGGGACAAGAAAATTTCTTCAGAAGATTGAGAAATCTCCATTCCCAAGAAGAACTTCATCTCTCCTAAATCATACATTTTAAAAACTTTTAGCATCGCATTTTTAACCTCTTGAACCGCAAGAGAATTTTCACTTGTGATCATCAAATCATTAACATAAATGGACATCACAATCAATCTCCCATCAGTATGCCTTTTGAAGTATAAAGTAGGATCATTTAGGCTTCTATTGAAGCCTTGAGACAGCAAATAAGTATACTGTCTACTATACCAAGCTCTCGGAGCTTGTTTAAATCCATAGAAAGCCTTTTTAAGCTTATACATCTTGTCTTCTTCACCTGCAACTATAAAACCTTCAGGTTGTTCAACATAAATATCTTCTTCAAGAAATCCATTTAGAAATGCAGATTTGACATCTAAATGGTAGATTTTTCAATTGGATTGTGCTGCAAGAATGACTAGAAATCTTACTATTTTATGCCTCGCGACAGGAGCAAACGTATCTACAATGTCCACTCCAAGCTGATGGGAATAACCTTTAACTACGATTCTGGATTTATGTTTGAAGATAGAGTCATCTGGATTGAACTTCGATCTATAGATCTATTTGACACCAATGATGTTCTTTTGTTCGGGCCTATCAACCAGCTCCCAAGTATTATTTTTATTAATCATGGCAAACTCCTCCTTCATTGTAGAAATCCAAGCTTCATGACCTGTTTCTACTTCAAAAGAAGATGATTCCACAAGAGCAAAATTGGATTGCTCATAAACTTCAGCTAGTGACTTGGTCTTCAAAAAAGGAGAATCTGAAGTAAATTGAACATCTGAATTATTCTCTTTTCTAGCAATAGGGTTGGAAGAAATACCACTCGTCTGCGGATCTAGAGCTGCAACCGAAGTACTCTAATTTTGGTTCTTTATAACAATATCTTGATCCCAATCATAGTGGCTAGACTCGTCCACTACAAGATCTCTACTGATAAGCACCTTCTTGTACTAATATTATACACTTTGTACCCTTTTGTAGTTGTCCTATAGCCCAACAAAATACAAAGTTCTGCCTTGTTGTCCAATTTGCCTCTTTTAACATCTGAAACATGAGCACTAACACACAGACCTAAATACTTTCAAGTGTTTTGCAGATGGCTTTATACCTTTCCATGCTTCAAATGGTGTCTAATCTTGAAGTGCTCTAGTTGGTAATCTGTTCAGCAAATAGACTACAGTAATAACTACCTTAGCCCAAAAATATTTGGGCATCTTATTTTCTGCCAACATGTATCTCGCCATCTCCATCACTGTTATTTTCTTCCTCTCAGTAACCGCATTCTGTTCTGGAGTGTAGCTAACAGTAAATTGTTGTTGAATACCCAAGTATTTATAATACTTGTTGAACTGATGCGAAGTATATTCAATTCCATTATCTAACTTAATATACTTCAATCGGCATCCACTCTCCCTTTCTACCATAGCCTTGAATTCCTTGAAAACAGAAAACACTTGAACTTTGCTACTTAGAAAATAAACTCATGTCATTCAAGTTAGATCATCTGTAAAGAAAATAAAGTATTTATTCCCATTCAAAGAATCCGTCCTCATTGGTCCATATAAATCTGTATGAACCAACTCTAGCTTTTCCTTCGCTCTCCAAAGACTTCCTTTAGGAAAAGGCCGTCTATAAAATTTACCAAACTGACATGACTCACAAACATCTTGGCACATGTCAATTTTGGATACACCAAGCATCATACCCTTGGATTGCATATACACCAATGAACTAAGGTTTTAATGACTAAACCTTTTGTGTCAAAGCCAAGTATCACTTATTTCACCATTGAAAGAGCAATTTTCAATAGAATAGCATAAAATTGAAAAAGAATTACCAATCATGCTAATTTTAGGTACTTCACATCCGTTAGGATCATAAATGACATATTTTTTATCCTTAAAATTAAGTGAATAATTATTATGAAGCAACTGAGCAACACTCAATAAGTTTTGGGCCAAGCTTGGCACAAAAAGAACATCATTTATGATTTTCATACCTTCATCCGTAGAAAATTTCATTTACCCTCTTCCTTGAGCTTGCACCAGTGCACCATCTCCAAGTTTCACTTTGGTCCTATCAGATCTGTCCAAGCTAACAATCAGATTTTCATCAATCGTCATGTGTCTGGTGCACGCACTATCGACACACCAATTATATCAATCAATATGTGATGTGTGCAAAGCCATGAATACATCATCCTCTATTTTTTCAACTTGGTGATCTTCTGCGAAGTTTACTTGTTGGAAAGTAGTCAAGTCACAAAACTCTTCAATAACTGAGATTTTTTATTTAAACTTGTCTGGAAGGCTGACCATGATCATCTCTATAACTTTCTGATCTGGAAAGTTTTCACCAAGTATTCTTATTTGGTTCACAATATCCATCATCTTGGAAGAGAATTCTTTCACACTATCTGAGTCCTTCATCTTCAAGAGCTCAACCTCCCCTCTTCAAGGTTAAGATCTTGACAGACTTCACTTTGTTGCTACCTTCAAACTCCTCCTTCAGCTTATCCTAGACTTCTTTTCTTGTCTCATAAGCCATAATCCTTGTAAATATCACTTCCGTAAGACTTGAATGTAAGCAAGTAAGAGCTCTTGGAGATCTAGTCACCAACTCATCTTACTTTTTTATTTCATTGAGAGTTGGATTGTCTCTCAATGGCTGGACAACAGGTTTTCCTCTCTCAACGACATCCTATAAGTTGAGTGCCTTCAAATAAGCCTTCATTTTGATAGCCTAAATATGATAATTCTCGCTAGAAAAGATCGGAGGACCCATCGTTGGTTGATTTTCTGGTGCCATGTTTTCCAGCAAACAGATCCAAGAAAAGAACCAGCTATAAGATTAGTCCATTAGCAAAATCATATTCAGATCACGTAAGAAATAGGCTCTGATACCATGTCACAAACAAAAAAAACGGGGAGAGTAAGGCTACAAAGAGAAAATATGAGGAAACTGCAACTGTAAATTGTTACAAAGAAACTACAGGGAAGGAAAAAGCTGAAACTTTCTTTTTGCTTTCTATTTTCTGGATGGTCCATTACATAGGCTATACATATGTATATATATGCTATACATATGTATAAATAGTGTGTGTGTGTGTGAGGATTACAAACACAAAATAAGCAAAATATTTCACACAATTCTAGGTGCATATGTGGCTAACTAAACACCACTTATTTTAAACCAAACAACTTGTCTACTATAAAAATATCTGATATCTAAGAGTTTTGACTACAAAAATATCTAATATCTAGGAGTTTCTAGAGAAATTTTATTTCCTAATAATAGTTTTTATTATTTTTGTTCGATAACTGTTGATGTAATATTGTTAATTCTGACAATGTCGGAAAAAAGGTGAATTTTAAAAAATTTGAAAGACTTTTTTATTTATAACAGGAGTTGTTTGGTTGAACTTTAGATCCAATGCAATAGTCCTATTTTAGGGCATCTGCATCTCAATAAAATTAGAGGTCTAAAATAAAACTTTAATAATAGATCTTAAATATATAGATCTAGATACAAGATAATATTGTAATAATGTAGAGTCATCATTTTTGTTCCTCCATATTAGTTATTTTTTATTTAGTATTTTTAAAAGACACCAATCTTTAACTTCACATATTAATATGATTATTAATAAAAGTAAGAGTTAATTCTAGTTAATAAGATGGTAGTTATTTGTTTGTAATATATAAAAGGAAAAAAACATCATTTCCACCTTAAACTATACCCGAAAAGTCGAAGCCACACCTAAACTATATTAGTGACCTATTACACACCTAAATAAACTATAAAAAAGTGAAACTATTTACACCCTGTCAGGCTACCACCACTTGCATGTGGTGTAGTGTTTTACATGCGCTGCCACGTCAGCACCATGTCAGTAAAAAAGATCACTTTTTTATAGTTAAGGTGTGTAATAGGTTACTTATATAGTTTAGGTGTGGATTTGACTTTTCGACTATAGTTTGAGGTGGAAACGATACCTTTTCCATTAATGTTTTTAGCCGTTTACTTTTTTTATTTAATAGGCTGAATGCGCCTAAAATAAGTGTAACACACGCGCCTTAGAATGGAGGTCGCGGGGAGGTAATAATATCAGTTTTATATAGTTAATATGTGTAATAGGTCACTTATATAATTTAGGTATGGCTTAGACTTTTCTTGCATAGTATGGGGTGGAAATGATGCCTTTTTTCATATATTAAATTGGATGTTATTGTTCAAACTTTATTTATTAATATGAAGTTTGAATTGCTTAATTCATAATTCTACAATATTTCTGATAAAAAATAAATATCTTTTTCTCTCTTTATTTCTATTTTTAAATAAACTTTTTAAATTTATTTCACAATCTTTATTATTATTTAAGTGAAGTTAAAATCATAATATTTACTATTAAAATTTTTTTGACCTTAAATTTTAAGAACCTAAAACTAATGCTTTACTAGTGTTACCCTTTAATCACCCCTACCTCATAACCCTAATGATTAGTCGATATAGAATCAACGGGTGATGCTTAGTTACAACTTCGAATCCGTTATTATATGTGCACCCCCACCCTCCTCCACACACAGAAACACACCTCTTCTTCCGGTTTCACTTTCCCTTGGCATGTTATCTTCCTTTTTATTGCATTTCTTCATTAGTTTCATCATTTGTCCTAGGAAAACATAAAGATGTAAATCTTGTGTTTCAAATGAAATTAACTAGGTAGATGCTTTATGATATCACACAAATAGTCGTATCATTTTAATTTTAACTTCTATTTCTCGGTATAATTATTGATTCCCCATCTTATTAAATATTCTTTCTACTGTATCTCAAATAAACTGTTTAAAGTAATTTTATTCATCCTGCTTGAATATTTCAATATCCACTTGTCTCAATGATCTTTAAAATCCCTTCAATAAAGCAACGTATCCATTTATTCTTCACACTATCATTCGTATTTAATTTAATCTCTTCCTTTTTTGCACAAGGAAAGACGAAGTTATTGAATTGACTTTTTTTTTTTTTGGACTTAGAGATCTACTTAGGAAACACTTTATCAATTTCTTTAATATAATAAGTTCATCAAATTACGACAACTACAAAGTGACATCATCATTATTTGAAGTCCAATATTACTCTAAATATTAATTTTCAAACTAAGATAAAGCTACCTAGATTAGAATGAGAATTCAAATATAAGAACAAGTAATACGACATAATCAAAGTGCTCCTTCAGTGTCAACATAATAATTATTTTTTGGAACCCAAGGAAATCAGAAAAGTACTAGAGATAAGTCCGCTGCTCCACAATAGTTCGTAAATCATATTGATTTCAATAAATTTTAATTCATAAAAAATAAATATCATCCACAAACAACAATATAAAAACACATAAATTTTTATTGATAAAATAATATGACTATAATTTTGTTCGAAAATCTGAATTTGATATGAATTTTCTCATGAAAGGTAAATTTGTGGATCTTATTGATGTATTTGATTATTAAAAAGAGAAACTTTTGATCACATTGTGATATTCCATGAGTTTATGAAATTATCGAGAGATGGTTGATCTTTTTACGAATATCTGATGAATTTGTGGATGTTGAAGACACTCTTTAAGGAAGTATTTGTCCCTTCGTATAGGCGTAATTTATTAGGGTTTAAAGTATATTAATCGCCAAGCTAGGTTTAGGGTATCATAGCCTTCATGAACTCCAACAAATTAGATTCTTCTTATAGAGTCCACAAAATTTCAATATACGTACAAAAAGATATGCATTGCACTAGACCAGTTGCAATGAGTTCATCTGACAAGACATTGACGAGAAGAATCGATCTCCAATCCACACTGTGGAATAACACAAGGTGCATCTAACTTAGTAAGGGGTCGTTTGGTGGGAAAAGGGTTATCTCGAAATAATTAATTTCGAAATTAGTTATCCAATAATGTATATGGGATAACTTATTCCATCACTATGGTATAAACGGTGGAATAAAGAGTCTCGATACTAACAAATACCTCACATCAAATATAAAATAAAATAATTTTTTAATTTATTTCGAGACTATTTATTCTTTATATCTGAGATCCACCAAACGAGCAAGAGTTACGGATGTCAGATGATTATAGCGTACACCCTTTCCACGTTTTTGAAGTGTTTGTTGAAATCCATTAACGTGGAATTTACAACACCATATTTAACTAATGGACGTGTGGCCTTACCATCTTAAGTACTTATTTTGTCTTGTCAATTTGACATAAATTCCCCACCACTCTCTCCACTTTTACACTAGAAATATATATATATATAGGACTCCATTATGATAAAAGTTTAAAGACATAAAAATCCCAGTAGGGACAAATAAAATTGGGATTGTATAGGACATGAAGCATGTGGAGAGTGAGGCATTATTTTGATGATGTGTAAACTTTTGCTTTTCAATAATACAAGAAAAAAATATGTTTAAATTTTTTTGGAAAAAAGCTTTTAAAAGTCTTCCTTTCAAATTCCATTGCTTTATTTGACAACCGTTATCTAGTTCTTCATTTCACGCAACAATATACGGCTCAATCAAAAAAGTTACCACCAGCGAATATAGTGTAGTGAATGGAGGTATTTTTTGGTCTCGATATCGAGTGTTGGGCATGAAAAATTTCTTGATAGGAATCACTTCCTTCAAATAAACACTAACGACACAAATTTGATTTAATCGGACTTTAATGTAGATATTGTACACTAAATACGATACCAAAAAAGGTCAAAATAAGAAATTAATCCTTTGGTACGAGGAATAAGGAAATATAATCTAGGAATAAGATGTTAAATTATTTTATCTTGCGTTTGATTAGGAGTATCAGCTAATTTCAAAAATTTTATCCCGTCATTTACCGTATAACAATAAAATGAGTTTCCCCATTTATATTCTGAGATAACTTATTTAGAGCCGATCGGTGATGGAATGTCGTGGAGTTAAACTCTTATTATTTTAAAACTTATATAAATCCTAATAAGTTTACCCCTAACTACTCTCTATTTCTACTTTTTTACAAAAAAAATTACAAGTAAACCTTTACTTTGCAATTTTCGGATATATAATTAGCATCTGAATACATAATTTTGATTATTGAGATACATTTGTTTCTGAAACTATTTGGTCGAGATATATAATATTTTAACTAGACTAAAGGGAGATACACAATTAAAATTATGTAACCAAAAATTTATGAATTTGTGAATGTATCCGGCTATTTTAAGAAAAAAAGAAATTTAGATAATTAACAAAAAGGATGAGAATTTTATATAATTTAGTAAAAATAAATTGTGGTGTTATGTAAATTTTATTACTTTGTTGCTTTAGTTGATTGCTATCAATACGGAATTTTATATACGTTAAAGGACTTTGAAATGCTAATGCACAAGAAAATAATAACACAAGAAATTTTAATAAAATACATAAACGGGACGAGAACAAACAGTGCAAGTATATTCATGTAAATAGTAAGTTGATACTTCCCCTATCTATTTTACATCTAATATTTTTCTTTCATGTCATTTAAGAAATATTAACTAAACGGTAATTTGATTATAGATCTTTATTTATTCTTTGATCTAAATTTAATACTACTCTTTTTTCTATCGTATCAATCTTTCATTAAACACGACAAATAAAATAGACCGGAGGGAGGGTAAAAACCTACTCGCACTCGATGTATATAGTAAATTAATGTAATTTATCATGATTAAGTGATTAAATAAAGTAAAATACATATTATTTAATTATAATCAAGTGATATGAACTCTAATATATTAACTTGATATATATACCGACTGCGAAAAAATCCGCCCCAACCCCACCCCCCAAGAGTTCTGCATAATGCCACTTACAAATTTTCAAATTGGGACCCTCAATTCGTTGGTTTTTGCTTATTGTCAATAGCTTCAAAAAGTAGTAGTAGTAATCTATTGTAGTAGTTTGCTTGTTTAAATCAAGCCGCTTTCCCCGCATTTGTTTATTCAAATTATGTATGTCTACTCAACTTGAACATGTTATGCCACAATTTAAGCTTTAAAATATGCTGCAATTTTTAATTTCAACTCCTTATACTATGATATTTGACGTTTATGAAATTGCTTAAACCACGCCATCATGGAATATGAGCATTTAAGAAATTGAAAAAGTAGTACTATAGCAAAATTATATCATGATATATATATATATATATTTCTAACTAAAGGCGGATGCAGATGTAGGCATCGAATTCATCTGAACTCAATATTCTTAACGCAAAAATAGATTTGATGTTAAGAACTTTAAAAGTTAAATTAATAAAAGTTAAATCTTTTATTCACCTCTGTCATGAAGGTCAAGCCTGAACCTAAGGAAGAAAGCTCACTCGGAAGCAAATTTTGACGGTTATTCTAAAGTACTCCCTCCGTTTCATAATAAATGAATTGTTGAATTCTGGCACACATATTAAGGAAAAAATATTAAAGACATAAATTTAACATAACTTTCCATTTTTACCCCAAAAAAGAAAAAATTTGACCTTGTAATACATTTTTAAAAGTTAATTGGTTGTCAAATCATTAGGACAAATTTGGAAAAAAATTCAATGATTCACTTATTTTAAAACATCAATAAATATCCCAACAATTCACTTATTCCGAAACGGAGGGAGTATCCAATTACATCTCAATGATATGACATTGATCACACCTACGACCAGAAGAAAGAAAATACCTAGCGCATAGGCCCCTCCATTGATCACAACAATTCTTTTTTGTATACGCTTGTCATATTTCTAATTTCGAAAACACGGTGAATACTCATGACACCCAATTTTTTAATTTATTTGTTTAAATACTTTAAAAAATGAAGATGACTTTTAAATTTTGTGGTCTTAGATTAGAGATCTGTAGAATATTGTACCAAATTATCTTTTAATCTCATAATCTTAAAAGGAAACCCTTGAAATCAAGTACAAGTCAATATAAAGAGACTACCAGATTCAAGATCAAGCTTGAAGGGCCTTGAATTTAAATTTGAAAAAGAACAATCCAACGATTCATAGAGATTGTAACACTCACATATTGAAATCAAATAATACGATTGTTGTGATATTTTCTTGTCCTGGTTATTATTTTCTCGGCACAAATTTTACTGTCTACAATAACATATGAAAAATTAGAACTAAAGAGTTACTCAAAACAAAAATATTATATATTAAAAGGATTACAAAAAATAAAATAAACAAATCAAAACGAAGGGAGTATGTTTTAGTTAAAGGGTGCAAGGATCCACAAACACATGTGTTTTATTAAAGAGTGGAAGGATTCACAAACATGTTCTTGATCTAGTATGGTTACAAAGATGATAAGAGATTGCAAATGTATGATGATCTAAAATAAAAAAATAGGAAGCACAGATACGTTTGATTGAAGTTTGATCTATTCACATGTCCAACGAAGATAGGTTAATAGAAGGGCCCAAAGAAAACACTAAATTCCAGATACGCATCAAGCTTCGTTCAACATACAGACATGTTTCCATAATTTTCAATTTATGTTCAATCAGTGATATAGACTTCTAATGTTAACACTATCCATGTGATGAAAAGACTTAAACACACATATATGCATGTAGCTATACAAATGTTACTTTCTTTAAATTGCTTATTAATAAATTTCGTGTAGAATCAAACTACATCAAATAAGTGAAACCTTTTAAAGCATATATACTATGAATCCTCTGTTTGAAGTGCAAATCAATACGCACTCCTTTATTTTATTTTTTCTCCTGTGTACTAGGACAAACAGGACAAACGATTAATATTATTTGAATTTTTCTCCTGTGTACTAGGACAAAAAGTACAAATAATTATACTATTTGAAGTTTAAAATTGATATTGAAAATTAATTTGCCGGTAGTTCGGCCAATAAAAAGGGGGTCAAAGTGAAAGGGTCATGTATCTCGTAAAATTAGTTAGCGGTAAAAAAGGAGAGGGGGAGGGGGGGGGGGGGGGGGTAGGGGGGGGGTTTCAAAATGTTGAAAACCGAAATTAGATATATTCCTCATTAAAAAAACTAGCCATAGAGATTCATTCGCGATTAAATAAATTTAATTTAATGATGAAAAAATATTCTTGGATAGATATGTCAATGGTGGAAATTGGTTGCGCATCATAGCAAAATACAACAATGATAATCTGTATCCATCCGTCCTAAAAGTATACTCCCTCAATTTTAATTTCTCTGTCTCGATGTTAATTTGACAGGTAGCAAAATATATTTCAATTTTGTGATCTAAAACATATTATATAAAAAATTAAAATTAAAAATTTACGAAAAACAAAATATCTTATCAAACAGACTAAAAAAGAAATCAAAATAAATAAATTGAAATAAAAAAATTATTTATTTAAATAGAAGCTAGAGAAATTTCCGACATAAACTCATAAAATATGTGAAAAAACTAAAGCGTACACCATGGACTCCGATTAAAGACAAAAACAATCTAGGGAGGACATAGACGAGGAAGTGAACTTGTGAATTGACTTAATTCGTGGAACTAGTGACGTACTAATCGATAAATTGTGAACAAAGAAAACCAAAGAGATATCCATCCAGACGCTTTGTTTATTTTGCCATATTATATAAAGGATTCGTGTGACCAAGGTTTACTTTTGCTTTTCACGTAGCAGACTTTCATTTGTTTAAACAATACGCAAGTCATAATCCCTTACCAAAAGGAAAAGAACAATCGAGAAACAAGTAAAAGGTAAACCAACCAAAAAAAAAAAAAAGAAGTAGAAATTCATATTACAATTTCAAGAAAGCCAAAATCAAAACTCACCAAATTTACAAAGCTTTTTACTAGTACTAACAGAAGGCATTTACAATTTTCACTTTTTTTTTTTTTTTGAAAATATCTTCTTTTTTTTTTCTTTCTATATTGTCCATGATAATTTGTGCTTTGTTGGACTGGTATGATACAAACAAAGATTACAAAACAAAAGAGGAACAACATGTAGGGACACAAGTTCAGACTGGCACACCAGAGGTTCTTGCTACTGCTGTTGTTGCAGCGGCGTTAACGGATCTTGGTTGCCTTAGAAGATCAATCAGTTTCTCTGCCTGTCCCCAATTACAACATGACAAAAACACAAGCCACTATCATACAAGTATACTATACTATAATAAATCAAACAATTATGTTAATCTAATACAATATACTTTTCTCTTTTTATATAAAAAGGGAATCCGCAATCGTTATTGAGTGTTACCGAGTGAAGAGTAGAGAGGTTGTTTCACAAATGTTACAGGAAAAGTAAATTGCACTAGACAAACTCACCAAGAAAACATTTGGGGGTTTCAAGCATGAAACCTCCCATTCGAGAGATTCCGGGCTCGACCAACTCGGTTACAATTATAAGGTTTAATCTAATACAATATACTTTATGCCTACTTAAGCAAATAAATCAAATTATTTATACACTCACCTATATTACTTACTTCATCTCTAAATAATAATTGTATAGTTTATTCGCTTATTTATATTTTGTCTTCTCTTTTTCCTTTTCTTAATCATTAGGTAACAGGTAGAAGGGTGTACTTTTGGTAGAAAAAGAAACAGTCAGCCTTACATTTCATTGTATAATATATGTGTCCATCTTAATTTGGTCACTAACCGTGTGGCCAATAGAAGGCCAAGTAATAGCACTATAATTTGAACTTTAGATAGCATACATGAATTAAGAAAAAGCATCTAAATTAACGAAATTTAACCAAAATTTTCTTTCCTAAAAAAGCTATAGGCAAATGGACAGAACACATAGTTTAGAATCGATTACTTCATCCACCTAAGTAAAGATATGTCCATGTTCAACTCCCCAACACCAATACTTTTTTAGTGCTAACCTTAAATAATTTAAGTTTAACTAATTACACAATTTGAATGGATAATTTCTATGATTAATTCACCAATAGCTATTATCTAAAAAATCAAATTTCTTAGTCCTACTTAGAAGTATCTAGCATGCCACACTTACAACTTCATATTCTAGTCCGTACAACAGAGCTAAGCTTAAAATTGATCTTGATTCTAATTTTCTTTACCGAATTAAGCATTGTCAATGATAATAACTATTAGTTGAGTCACTTAAAAAATCCATGCAATATTAGTGAATCAAATAACGTTTAAATGCAATCAATTAACAATTACCAATATCTTAATCTCAAACAAGTTAAGTTAAAAGATAGGTACGAATTAATTTCTCCATATTCGTTTTTGATATATACTCGAATCTACCAAATAGAAAAATAGACTCTTTAACCTTTATTTTATAAGAAAAAATAATACTTACTAGTAGTATTAATTTTTTTTTTTACCTTTCGTTTGGCGCGACTGGTTCCTGACTGTGACAAAGCAACAAGGGGAGGAATGGCTCCTTCGCGCGCCACCATAGTACGATACACCACACTTTCTTCACATAACTGTAACAATATTGCAACGGCAATTTCCTTCTGCCGTTGTGTTCCGACCTCGATAATTTCTACCAACACTGGAATTCCACCTTCGTCTACAAGCGCCGGCCTTGCCTCTGATACCGAAATCAATTCGCTTACGACGAACGCCGATTTATCCACCATGTTTGAACTGAAATCCGCCATTAATTCAACCAACGGCTTCATTACCCCAGCTTGAATTGCTCGTACTTTGTTTTCCTTGACGGAACATAGAGAGTACAGAGCAGTTGATGCATCCTTTTTGCCACGGAAGTTTCCTGTTTCTAGAAGGTTTACTAATGGAGGTATTGCACCTGATCGACCAATTGCGACTTTGTTCTCTTCAACTTGCGATAATCGGAGAAGAGCGCAAGCCGCGTTCTCTTTCGCTGTTGAGGTTCCGACTTTAAGCGCTTTAACAAGTGGTTTAATGGCTCCTGATGCAGCAATAAGTTCCTTATTCTCATCGCAAAGTGACAAATTCAGAATCGCCGTAACGCCGTTTTCCTGAAGCTGAGGATCGGTTGATGAAATAAGTGAAATCAACGGTTTGATTGCTCCAGCTCGAGCTATTTTGATACGATTTTCCGGTTTATTCTTTGCTAAGAGTCTAAGCTCTATTGCAGCTTGTTTTTGCTCTTCAATTATATCAGACCGGAGATCGGAGACGAGCTGGTTGATTAATTCATCGGAATTATCCGAAGCACAAGCTAAAATTAACCGCCGGCTTTGTGAAGAAGCCGTTGGAAACTCGCCGGATCTATCACTGTTGCAATCACTGAAAGCTGAGGAACTTTCATTGATACTGAGATTGTTGAATGTTCGTCCTAGATACGTGAAATTTGACTGAACATCAGTCTCCATCGTCGGACTTTGAGCTTTCACTGTATTAACTATTCGTCGGAGTTGGATAATTTCCGGCGAGTGTTGGAAAATGAGAGAATTAAAACGACAACGTTTTGGTGGGTGAAAGAGAGAAAGGAAGAGGGAAGGTGGTTTATGGGTTGGTCAATGGGAAGAGGAAGAATGAATATAAGAGAGGGAGAAGGGATTAAGGGAGGAGAAGGAAGAGCAGACACGTGGTTGACCGTACCGAATCCCAGTCTCTTAGCACGTGTGAAGGTCTCTTTAAAAGCGTACTTTTTTTTTTGAGTTTTTTTTTTTCGCTCGGTGTTCGTAAACTACTTTTTATTTAAAGCGATTTTATAGGTATAACTTCAAATCAAAATCTCTCATTCAGATAGGTAAAATAAGTACCACTTTATTATGATCTTTGATAGCATGTTATATTTAAGTTTGAATTTAAAATTTTTAGTTAAGAACGAATAGTATATACTATTTCATCATAGCTTTTGATAGTACTTCATTCATTCCCAAGTTTGATTCTAAAATGTATAGGAGTGTTTGGTTGAGAACAAATTAATCTGAAATAATTAATTTAAAAATTAGTTATCTCACATTTACTTATAATAATTCTATCATATGTATATACAAAATAACTTATTTATCTTTGAGGTATGAATAATTTTGCAGCTAATTAATGTTTTTAATTAAATATAAAATAAAATAATTTTATATTTTATCTCGAAATAATTATAGCTTACATTTTATGCTAACTAATTATTTAGTTAAAGAAAGAAATTAAGAGTACTTACCGCTCTCCGAAACTTTTCACCTTAAAGTGCCCCATTTGTTTTATAGGTAATATATAAATAAGTTTATATTTTTTAATCATAAAATAAAATATGCAAGTTTATTCCCATTAAATATAAATCCGAGTTTTAGGGAGAAAAATTAAGAATGAACACATTTATAAGACAGAAGTTAAAAGGCAATTTGTACAGTTGAACAATTTGTTATAGCTTCTTCTTTTCTTATTTCCTTCTCTTGTCCATTTTTATCCAATAAAACAGTAATTTAAAATACACTTTTGCAATCAAAAAAAGAAAAAAAGAAAAAAAAACATAATCAGGACTTTTCATAAGTAGTAATTTTCGATATGGTTCATGTTACATTCTCCTACCAGCACATTTTCGATTTAAATCATCAAAATTTATCTAAGTAATTCTTTGATTATATGTAATTAGCATAGTACCCTGTACCATATTGTTTTGTATCGGTCAAACTCACATCATTTACTTCAAAACTTTCATAACTCATTTAATCAAATCATTCACTTTGATATTGATTACTGGGCTAATCTAGCCTAGAGACCCTTAATATGGTGCATGTGTTACCATGTTTTTTTTCCTTTTAACTATTAATTTGAGACTTTGTTCACATATTTAATACACTTTCTGAAAATTAAGTTTCAAATGGATTAGAGTCAACTAATCAAGCTCTTCATGACCTATCACTTTATGAGCTTATCTGGAGAAATATCATGTATCATCCATATTATTCAAGTATTTTATTGTATGCAACTTCATATACAATGAATGGAATATATTGCTAGAGTATTTGAAAGCATCTGTAAAGCCAATAACGGACACAATCGATCGTAGATCCCACATCATGCCTTATACTCTCATCCAACCTTGTCTCTCGCTTGTCGAGCTAACTTTCGATCAAGCACTATCAGAGAAAAGTGCCTGTAGCATCAATTCCTTTTGGTGTACATCTCCCTCAAATAAATCAGAGCCAACTAATCAAACTCTTCATGTCCTATTACTTTATGAGCTTATCTGGAGAAAAATCATGTATCATCCACATTATTCGAGTATTTTATTGTATGCAACTTCATAGATACAAATAAAGATTGTAAAATTTCTCATAAACATTTAAAAGGCACTAATCTAGGTCTCACGCCATCACTCCACCATCTGATCTATATACACACCTCAATAAAAATACTAACATGAAACTAGGCATTTGGCTAAATCAACTCAGAAATATTTTTGATACAATATAATATTATCTCTTTTTTTTTTTAAAAAAATAAAAATCCTCACAATTTTCTTGAAAATGCATATCTTCATTTCGAGTATCACTTATACTTTATATTATTTAACATCTTCATATGTTATCAGCTTATGCGCGTCTCGACTAATTTCACAAAATATTTGTCACCTTCATCAGCAATAGGTATCAGACAACTCTGTCCACTAAGATCAGAACAGATGGAAAGAAATCATCTAATGTTATTGTCTCTTTTAAGAATTGAACGTGAGACCTGATGGTGCTCAATCCAACTTTATATGTTATTTTGTTTCACCCTAAGTGGGTGTTTAAATTGACGTATTTTATTTAACTTTAAAGAATGCAGAGTCAAAATAGGGTCCGAATCAAAGAATGAAAAATATATTGCATTTAACTCTAACTCGTATAAAAAAAAAAAAAAATGTGATGATACTTGATATTTCGAAATTTATTCGCTTTCACACAAGATACTCTTTTATTTCAAATATCCATTTTTAAAACAGCACGTTAAAAGAAATGTTGGTACAAAACAAGAAATAATTATTGGTCAGCTGATATTATCAGTTTTCTGGATATTTCTTGTTTATGACTAATGGCCCACACTGAATTTAGTTCAGAGGACCTATATAAGAGTTTATTAACAGAGGAAATAATTAAAGCAAGAGCTAATTTAATATTTTTTATTAATATTTTTTAGCCTTTTTATTAAATTATGATTTAGTACGTATCATGCATACGTGGCATATAATTATGATGATGATAAAAATTTCTTTTAAAACAAAAAAGGTTGTACCTAAGTTATGATTATGAAAGTAGTTAAAGGATATTTCAGCAACCAACACTTTAGTTTCCTTGTCTGTCCACCCAATTTTGGAAAAAAACTATTTTATTGTAAGTAAGAGTTATGTCACGAAAATGATTAGAATTGACTAATAAATAATGCTGTAATTGTCTAACAGTTGAGTGGACATGGTAAAAGAACCAGTAAAACTTAAGCTGACATTTACTTCGAATTGTAATAATTATTTACTATCGTTAAATTATAAATCCAGATAATCATACGTATTAATTTGTTACTTATGATTTATTGATAAGCATGTATATAAAAAAATGTTATCTATTTATTAAGTTGTTGTAAATATAGTTTACATTTAGCCTATCATTGTGTGATTGCTTTTTTCTTTTTCGTTTTTTTTAATTAAGCAATTGCTTAGTAACCTTAACTTTTTCGTACTTCTTTGGTTACCTTAGGGGTGAGCATACTATGGTATATATCGAATTATCATATCGAATCAAAATTTGTAATACTGTGGTTTTGGTATTATGATATTTGGTATGGTATATGGTATACGTTTTAAATTTTTTTCGTATATGGTATGGTATTCGGTATTTACAAATGACATACCGAAATACCGAATACCATACCGAAGTATATATAGTTACATAAGTAATTTTTATACACACACAAAAATATAATACTTAGTATTAGTATAAAAATGTTCAGACATTGAAACTTTCGCTATTCTATCTTGATTGAAATGTGTTTTTTTGGTGTAATTGACTAACAAAAAAAATTATTTGTACTTCTTTTTCAATATTTCTACATGTGTAATGTATATTTATGATACAATTAAGACGTGCTTTTAAAAATTCAAAGTAATAATATTCTAGTATACGAGTATATATCGTCAAAGTTGTACAAACTATGGTTACCGATTATCATACCGCAAAATATCGAAATCAAACGTCAAAATACCGAACCATCCGAATTAATATGGTATGGTAATGCTATAATGTTTTAAAAAATCGAATACCGAAATTACCGTACCGAAGTTTCAAATACCGTATCATACCATACCATGCCCACCCCTAGGTGACCTATTACTGATAAAGGCAAATCAACGAATTCAAGTGCATTGAAAATTTTAACTATTCTGAAATGTTGATTGTAATAGTAATAAGGGGTAAATCAACTGAGTATTCAACTTTTTAAAGTCTTTCTAATTTCTATAAGAAAGGAACTGATGTATACATAGGGAAAGCCGTGTGTAATGAACTTGGGGAGGGATCTTTACTTATTTATTTAATTTAATATTAACATTTATTTTATTTAACAAGGAACTTATCTAATCCATCCGACTAGTTTCGGGTTCGAATCCCGGGCAACCCACTATCATATCGAAATTATAATTCTCTGTAGAGAAGTCCCTATTTTCCCAATCAACTTCCTTAAAAACTTGAATAGATCCAAATACACCTTGGTTGACACGAGTATATAAGTCATGTTATACTGTTGAATAACAAGCCTTTCATTTTCTATTTTTATTTGTAGAAAACTCGTGTGCTTGAGAGTCCCTGGTGATTAAATAAACCAAGATTTTATCATGACTTCAATTTTAGAGAGATGCGAAAGCGAAAGCCTATGGGGTCGCTTCTGTAACTGGATAACTAGCACTGAAAATCGTCTTTACATTGGATGGTTTGGTGTTTTGATGATCCCTACTTTATTGACGACAACTTTTGTATTTATTATTGCCTTCATTGTTGCTCCTCCAGTAGACATTATTGGTATTTGTGAACCCGTTTCAGGGTCTCCACTTTACGAAAACAATATTATTTTCGGTGCCATTATTCCTACTTTTGCAGCTATAGGTTTACATTTTTACCCCATCTGGGAAGCGGTATCCGTTGATGAATGGTTATGCAATGGTGGTCCTTATGAACTAATTGTTCTACACTTCTTACTTGGCGTAGCTTGTTACATGGGTCGTGAGTGGGAGCTTAGTTTCCATCTGGCTATACGACCTTGGATTGCTGTTGCATATTCAGCTCCTGTTGCAGCTGCTACCGCGATTTTCTTGATCCACCCAATCGGTCAAGGAAGTTTTTCTGATGGTATGCCTGTAGGAATCTCTGGTACTTTGCTAAGCACAACATCCTTATGCACCCACCCATTTCACATGTTAGGCGTAGCAGGTGTATTCGGCAGCTCCCTATTCAGTATATATATATATCAGTTATCACATGATAAGAAGAACAAGTAGATACACGTTTTATATATGACTATCTGTAAAATAAGTATGTATGGGTGGAACATGTATCTACCTTTGGATTCAAATCAATCCACGTTCTTTAATTCTATGGTCCAACGACAAATGCAAAAGTTATAAACTTCAAATATTTAATTAATTTTTATAAATGCGTACAATTTCTTAGTGTGGAGATAAAACTAGAAGGAGCACAACGAAAATCCAATCTGTTTTTTTTTTTTTTTTTTCAATTATTGAAATTTTGCAAATCTTTTTATGAGAGTGAAGATTTTAATATTTAATTTAGTCTAACTATGACATATTTAATTTATATACTATTCTATTATTTAACGATGATGGTTATTGACAATTTCTATCGAAGTCTATTATTTAAATTATGATAGGCCTAATATGATTTTGTATAAACATCAATTTAACTAAAAGATTTGCCCAATATTATTTTTTCCCCTATTCCTAAATGCGACCATAATTGTTGTGACAACGTAACTGACAAGCGTGTCATGACAGACAAGAGAAAGCGACAAAATTATTATTGACTTTATCAAAGTCTAACGATAAGTTAATTGGACGATAATTAAAATATAGAATATAAAGTAGGAATTATACTTTTTTTTTTTTTTACTTTTGTATTCCAATTTCTTTTTTCGCTATAATGACGTCATCAGTAAAATACAAGTTAGGACTTGTACATCAAGGAACACACTTGGTTGATACCTGGGGCCCAAATGGTTTAAACTTTAGGCATGATTTAAAAGGAAGAAATATTTATCACTCGACAACAATCTTCAGAGGGTACAATATAAATTGCCTTAAAAGTTGATTGCTACAAAATTGATAAAAAGAATCACACTAGACTGAAATAGCATGGCAAACGTCTTCTACAAACTTTAGATCACTTAATCATATTCAGAAAATATACATATTCTCCTGACTAATCACATTATGACATTATGATAAATTATTTGATTTAATATAAATATTCACTTTTACATAGTTTTTTTCTTTTTCTTTTAGTAATGACTTAAAACATAGTCTTGTCGCAAATGTTGATGGTACTAAACTTTCAAATCCGAAAGACCAATAAGAATGCTGTAATCCATATAAGACTTTTAGTTTAAAAGGTTTTAGAACAAACTAACAATTAGCTAATCTCTTCACAATATTATTTAGTTTCCTTCTATTTATTCATTCAAAAATCAAAAGAAAGGATCTCTTGAAATGCAACCGATAATATCTCATAAGAAAAGTTAGAAATCGATTTTTCCAATCAACACATTTGTGATTGAGTTCGTAAAATGAGACTTGCCTGTTATAATTTAAATCTCATGTGCAATTTGCAAGTTATTATATAAAAATGTGTTTACTCAATATGCATTCAAAGAATCATGATGATATGTTTTCCTTAAACTATTAGTAGCATTGCAAGCAAATGCAACTACTAACATACACTTTCTGAGAAGTAGTTTGATATGAGGTATAAGTGATAATAATTGTTTCGAAATAAAATAAAAAATTATTTTATTCCATATTTAGTGTGATGTATTAGTTAGTACTAAGATTATTTATCTCACTATTTCTATCATAATAATGAAATAAATTATCCTATATATATAATTGAATAGCTAAATTCAAAATTAGTTATCTCAAAATAACTCTATTCCAAACAAACAAAGAAGATGTATCTATTTTAGTCTGAACAGAACCAATGGGGAAGGTCCCTAACAGGAACCGCACTTCCTATAACTGGATCTGGCACCTCCATGTCCCCAACAAGATCAAAACCTTCATGTGGCTCTTGCACCACAACAGCCTCCCAACCAAAGTCACTCTTTCCAAGTGGGGCCTGAACATTCCTACCAATTGTCTCTCTTGCAACTTAGATAATGAGGACCAGCACCACATTTTCTTTGGTTGCAACACTGCCAAAGCCTTTTGGCTTTACCTTATCCATAAATATAAGGGAAACCTTCATCTTCACCTATCAATGTTTGACACTAACAACTGGTCTTCCACTTGAAAAACTCTTAGCAAAGATTCCTTTGACACCAACACTTCCTAGGGCACTCTCCTACTCTTTTGCTTATGGCACCTTTGGAAAGTTAGAAATGCTCATAACTTTCAAGACTCAAACTTCCCCCTAGCTTCAGCATCCCCCATGCGAAAGCGGTGGAGTATCACTACCTTGGCAACCCCACAAATCATCACCCTGCCAATGTCACCTGTGTGAAGTGGTTACCCCCTGCCCCTAACACCTATAAGCTGAACACTGATGGTTCATGTCTTGTGACTCGGGAAAAGGGGGAATTGGAGAGGTATTTAGGAATAGCAGATGAGGCTGGGTCAGCAAGAGTTTCATTTATGCCACTAACAACCTTATGGAGCTTCTTGCTCTCAAAGAGGGTCTCCAACTAGTTTTGGATCACAACCTGCAGCCCTTAGATGTGAGCATTGACTCTATGAAAATAATTAACATGCTGCACCGGAGAAACTTACTATATGATTCAATTATTTATGCATGCAGGTCTCTACTAAGGAGTTTGGGGAATCCTCCGGTCTACCACACATATCGGGAGCAGAATAGAGTAGCGGATTGGATGACTAAGCAGAGATCAAAGCAAAAGCTTTTGAATAAAATGCATATTTTCGTAACTCCGCCTGTTAATGTAGGAGTAATCTTTTGAAAGGACTTAACGAGCAAGTCCTTCCCACGAACTACAAATTGTAATGGGCACTTAATACCCAGTGTTTATCATTTTGAGCTTGGTTAGACTATTTCTCTTGTAAAAAACTCTTTTATTAATGTAAATCTCTCCTATTTACCAAAAAAAAAAAAAAAAAAGAACCCATGGGGAAGTATTTGTGGTCCTAAAAATCAAAGATTAAAATGGTACCACTATTTTTATGGACCACGTCACATTTGTATATAAACTTCCACGTGGATAGATCAGAAGCTTATACTAATCTGTGTTCACATGTGAAGAAATTATGGACTATAATTCTTTAGGGTCATGGAGATATTAATTTCTTTCTAAAATTAGTCCTTTTTAGTGGGTACCATTTTTTTGAAAAGGGAAAGCAAAAATGGAAAAGAGAAAAAAGAGAGACGTAGTGGCCAAACACGATTAAATATTTTATTTATATCGTAGTGTCAACAAATTAATATTTATTGATGTAATGGAAAAAAATACCTCTAATTAGATCTACGCTATTGAATTGAAACCATAAAATAAGAAAGAAAAGATTTGATTAATCTTAACTAGTTGCATCAGTCCCTATGTAGGGTTTGTTTGGCATGGAGAAAATATTTTTCTAATTTTTACATATTTTGATTGATTTAAATAAAATTTTACTTAATAGTGAAAATAAGTTTCGCATGTGACATTTTTGTCTTTTCCATCTATCCCAAATTATACTCCACTCATGCTCAACTCAATACCCACCCACCCCACCACCGTCCCACCCCCATGCCCCTGTCCTAGGCTATTAACAAAAAGAGTATGTGTGAAATTGAATTCGTTGTTTTGTCGGTCGATTGAGAAAAAATAAAAAATATTTAGAAATATATAAGACATGATTTTCATCTTGATGAAGTGTAGAATAACGCTATGTTTTCTCATCGAGTCGGGAGAGACAATCCATTATTTTAATGAGCATGATGTGGTCTGCTAATTCAACTTTAACCCACCCCATCTCACCTCCGAGCTCCACCTCCTCCCTACTCCTCTTCCATCTTCATTATATTTGTGAAAATTACATATAAATAGTTTTGAAATAATAATTTCTACTTATCTATCAAATACTAAAAAAAAAAAAAAAAGTAAAAAAACCACTTAATTAGTTTTTCTGAAAATATTTCTTTCATCCCAAGTACACCCTTAGCGATTGTTCCATTTCTTTGTTAATACATTTTCTTTTAACAAATTTATGTGACAATTAATATGCAATTGTTATATATTTTGTGACTACTAAATCTATGCAATAGTATAGTATTTATGAAATAGTATGCACACAATGCATAATCAGCTTGACGTAGTCCATAATATATACCGAGTGAAGAAACTATATCTTTAAAGGTCATTTTCCAATAGCTGGTTCGAATATAGTACAATTTCACTTTGATACTCTTGCATCTTGAAATTATCAAAGATGTTTGGTAGGAAGTAAGAGAGAGGAAGAAGAAGAAGCACACACGTTTTTTTTTTAGTTCGATGTTTATATTGGGGCAGGTTAAATGTAGATTTGAAATAAGAAGTTACATATCAATTAGGAGGTAATAAGAACCTTTGTTGGTCGCACACATGAGCTAGTACTCCCTTCGTCCATATTACTTGGCATGTTTGTTAAAAAGAATTGTGTCAAAATAATTACTAATATTTAAAGAAATAAGAGATAATTGAACAACTTTTTCTAACTTTACCTTAATAATTCAATGGAAGTAATTAACTCAAACAGATGATGACAATATTTAATGTGAGTTTAATAGAGTCATATTAATCAATTTATAACTCATATAAATTTCTCATTAAGAGTTGTGCAAAAGCCAAACATGTCAATACATTGCTAAGTTCCTTAGAAACTTGTTCACGGCTAAGGAAATTGTAAAGAAAGGATTTTAATAATTTCATTCCCTAAAGATTTGTTAGTTCTGTACTCATGTATAGTATACATTATGATTAATAGAAACATGATTATATCTTTAAATGTTTCACCATTCTTGAGTTTCAAGTTCCTTACCAACGTTAGCATTATAGTAATTCACATAAGCCTTATCGATGTAAACTTTGAAAAAGCAATTCGTGATAGTGTATCTGTTGGTTGGAAATTTTTGTTCTTGTACTTCTTCCTCAAGTAGTACATGATGACATTTAGATGATATTCAAATTGTAATCAAATGGAATATATGTTATATCAGGAAACTGGAATGATTATTACTTAGATACAAATTAAATTATTTTTGTATCTAATATGATTAAAGATAAAATGCAGGAAATTGAAAGAGCAACAAATGAAAAAGATACATATTAATATATGGCGATACACCTTTTGTTATTATGTATCTAATATAACATAAAAAAAGAATAAAATACCCAAACATGTACTGCAACACACAATCAAAATTGACAAAAGCAAGTTGCTTTGCACATTGTTTTAATGAAAAATAAGATAAACAATGAATTTCTAAACTTATCATACAAGAATATGTATCTAGGCCTAATATTCAATAGATCTAAATATGCAATTACCTTGGAAAGCTCATCTCCAGAAATTGCTTCAATATATCTTTCTTCTCTTGATGGGAGCTCTGCTGGATCCCCTTTTCTTAGAACCACTTTCTTTTTTCTGGTCCTTCTTAGCATGCTTTTGCCGCAACTTCTTCATATCGTTTCTATGCTTTGATCTATTTTCATCAAAGGCAACATATTCGTAGTCAAAATTTTCGGGAACAAAGTTTACAACTTCTTGAGATTCTTTGATACTTTCTAATTGAGAAAACCTAAGACTAAAAGAATTTCAATAACAATTAAACAACACTAGATACATTTCAAGAAATTAATAGTTGGTCCCAGATACTAGTTAACACAACATGTATCTATGAAGTCATAACTTGTATCTCTTACAATAAGACTGTCGGTAAAATTTAAACACCAATAGATACATATCAAAGTATCAACAACAACTCCCATATAAAAGTCAACATAACATGTATCTATGATAAACTTGTATCTTTTACAATACGACTTTCAATAACAATTAAACCACACTAGATACATTTCAAGGTGTTAACAGTTAGTCCCAGATACAAGTTAACACAACATGTATCTATGAAGTCATAACTTGTATCTCTTACGATAAATCTTTCAGTAAAATTTAAGCACCAATAGATACATATCAAAGCATTAACAACAATTTACAAATACAAGTCAACATATCATGTATCTATGTACTTAAAAATTTGAATCTTTTGATATATTAATTTCAATATAAAAATAAATCACAAGATACATATAAAATTAGCTACAAAGAACCAAATAAACAATGAATTTTCAAACGTATCATCCAAGTCAAAATATGTATCTCGGCCCAATATTGAACTGATCTGAACATGCAATTACCTTAGGAAGTTCATCTCTAGAAATTTCTTCGACAATTCTAAAATAAAACTTTTATGTTTGTTTCGTATGTTGTAATAGATAAAACTAAAATAAAACGAGACACATAAGTAATCCGAACTATATAAACTCAGATACAAAATGAGAAAAATGTATCATTAACATTAAAAATGTATCTTGACCTTATATTAACATAATACAAAAAATTACTGTAAAACAATATCCAAGGTAAAGATCTCTTCCATTATCAAGCAACGAATAATGATCCTACTTCAATCTCTTTAACTTCAACGACCTAACATCGACTCTATAAAAATCCTCAATTAAACACAGTTCCATAGTTTCCAATTCAGAACAACCCGATAACTCATTCACAATATGTTCATCCCCTACCCCACAGACCCAAAATACATGCTCTTCTGACACCTCCTAGATACAACATGTCATGCTCAAAGCAACAACTTGAAAAAGCTAAATTTATCAAAGACGAACAAGTGTAGAAATTCTTCCGGAATCTCTATTCTTGCTCCCGTCAATTCTTATACAAATTCATAGTCAAAATCTTTCGGAACGAAGTTGCAACTTTTTGAGATTCTTTGATACTTTCTAATTGAGAAAACTCAAAACTAAAAGAAGGTCCAGAATCTCTATTCATACTGATAATTCAAACAATGAAGCATAAAAAAAGTGAAATCGAAGAAATCGCTCAAACAAAAGACTCAAATTTCACATAACTTTACTAGCGCCAATTTCTTTTTTTGAGAAAAAAAAACGTGAAAAAGGAATAAAATAAATTGAAGCTGATTTTATGGAGGAAAATTACCTTGATAGAAAGTTTTGAATTAGATGGAGGAGATGGATAGAAACCGCACCAGATTTTGCGGCGTACAAATAGGAGATGTAGAGTATTTTTGGTAAAGAGCCGGCTTGTTAGTTGTAGGTATAACTTTTATCTCAAATTTACCAAAAAATATGAAATGTTGGGATTTAAGTAATTTTTTAGAAGTGGGGTCATTTTTAGAAGTTTAGAAACTTATGTTGTTTATTTAGGTAATTTTTTCTATATTAAATTCAAAATATATTAGTCTCAAATAAATATTGTGGATTAATATAATTGGATTAATTATTTAAGTCCAAACATGTATGGATTTAAATAAGGTACAAGATTTATTGGGTTAGTCCATTAATTTGGTCTACAAATGATGAGTCCACTTTACTAAGCCCAAGATATTGTCATATTCTAGAGGCTCAAATAAGCGTCATGTGTCAAATGATGTGACATGCCAAGTCAAATGAAAGAGCCAATAGGACTGTGCCACATGTCAAAATGATGTAGCAGGCTTAGTGAAATAAAAAGTCCATAAAAGGTGTCATGTCACTTAAATCTGATTGGTCAAAAGAAGTTCATATTCATCATGACTCTTCCTTTTCCACAACTATAAATAGGGGTCTAACTGAATTCTGTCTTGGATTAACAATGACTAGATTATTTGCAATTAAATTTAGACATTCTCCTTATTTGCAATTAAATTAATTGTCCAATTAAATTACGTAATCTTTCCTATTGTAAAATAAAACCAAAATTGTATCTCTTTGCTGAAATCTAATTATAAAGTTACCTGATCATTCTCTCTGTCTGTTGTGCTTCAGTTACAGCCTTGTTAAGTCCATTCCTGCATCACTGAAATGGTATGTTTAACTTTTCTTTTTCGGTTACAACTTGTTCAATTTCCTTTTCCATATTTAGTAGGCTTCTAAAAATTTTTTATTTTTCGGTTTCAGCTTGTTCAAGCATATGATGTGCGCCTATAAATTCGAAGTTACCTACTCATTCTCTGTGTATGTTGTGCTTTAATTACAACTTTGTTAAGTTCATTCCTGCATCACTGAAACGGTATGTGTTTTGCGGAAATATGACTTTTAGAGTCGCCACTTAATTTATTTAGGAAAAATTAAGAAAACCTTTATAAATTACTTAAATAATTCAAAAAATCATTTAAGTTTTGAAATTCTATGTAAGCGGTTCCTATTAAACTCTTGGAAGGTTATTAAGTCACCAAGATTATCCGCTAACTTGCGGTTATCCGGACTATTTGAAAATAACTTTTTTGACTAAATTTAAAAAGAGAAAATTGGGTTTTGAAAAGGAAATGATTAAGGAAAATTGTTTTCAATATTTCTGCAAAACAGATTTTGACGACTTATCGGGGATTTTAACTAAATCTAAGAAAACTAAGAACAATTAGCATATAAAGGGGAAAGGGGGAGACTAAAGGACTTAGGCCATTAAGCCTAAATCATAAATTCTGTCCTAAGCTAATTTGGATTTTGACCCATCTTCACCTGTCCTAATATAAATATTGGGCTTTCGACCGACAACCTGCTTCACCTGTATTAATTTACAACTTTGTTTTCGAGACCCAAAAGAATGAACAAATGGATAAATAAATAAATCAATAAAGAATAAGGCAATAATAAAAATCGATACTTTTCAAGTCTCTTAGAGACCTCATCAATGAGTTGAACCATTTTCCTCCTTGTTTCATCTTCTTTCACCCACATAACATGTAGTCGACCTTGAGTTTAAACTTCGAACTTGACTCAAAGAGGTGAGCCTCATTAGCCCATTACGAAATGCAAGAGGATTTTTTTGGGCAGCAAAATGGGACTATAGGCTTTCTTCGGAGTCTTGATCACTACCAAAAAATATTCAACTCGAGAACTTTGATTAGCCCACGAATTTCATGAAAAAGGATTTGTTTTTACTAAAATAAAAACTCTTCTTTGCTCAAAGCTTTTTTTTCAACCTTGAGACTTGGTCGTTCTATCAAAATAGTGGCAGTATTTAGAGAAAAGAATGGAGATTCCATTCCTTTTATCCACAAATGTGGGTGAAAGAATTTAGGGGCCCTTTTGAAATTTTAAAATTGAAGATACGGTGAGGTGGAAGATAAGGTGGAAAAAAATTGTACAATCTAGTACAAATTTTTAATTTCAAATTTGAATTTTGAGATTTGAAATTATTTTTGGTGGGAATTGGGTAGAAGTAAAGAGTTATTGGGAATTTTGGAGTTATTTAAAATATAACCCCAACTAGAATTTAAAATTTAGGTAAATTTATTTAATTTTGACCAAATTAAAAATCAATTGGAGGATTGCATTGCAATTATGACCAATTTGATTTCAATTATGGCCAAATGTAATAGATTGGCTAAAAGAAATCGAAATTCGATACGAATTAATACTTTCTTTAATCCCGAGCTTCTTGATTTAACAAAATAAAATGCATATTTATCCAAATAAATTACTTTTTATAGTAAATTATATTTAAATCAAGACTTTATCAGTTCGAATTCAAGTTTGATCAGTAAAAGTTTAATTTTCATAAAAATGTTCATTTAAGTAACAAAATTTATACAATTTTGCATATGTATATACGAAAATGTACAATCATCAATTAAATGACAAAATTAACCCACATAAATATTTTAGAGCACGTTTATTCAGATGAAATAAATATTTTAATTTTTATTAAAATTTGAAGAAACCAAGGGTTAAATATAGTCGTGGAGGGCAAAAATTCGGTGTCAACAGCTGTCCCCTCCTTTTGGGTAGGGTAGATGCAAGTAACCCTGGAAAAATGGAGTTTGACATTCCTAGTTTGTGTCCGACCATAAATTCGTTTATAAGAGAGATTGGTTTCGCACAAGTTTCATAGAGTTATGGCCGGACCCCGGTATCGGGTTTGCTACATATCTCAGGTTACATGAGAATTCTGGCCACTTATAGTTTATAAAACATAATTTTCAAAAAATTTGCAACTTATCTCGGTTTTAAACTTTTTGATGAAACCGAAAAGCAGGAGACTAAAGAGATTTGGGGGAGGTTGTAATATAGTCGTGTTTTCTATATAGAACCCAGCTTACATATCCCTGAGACTCAGTGAATCAGACTGCTTGTAGTTCGACTCAATTGGTAAAAAAGATAGTCTTTTATTTTAGACAATCTTTGATTCGGGATGAGTGACATGCTGTTCGAGTTATGAAAAAGAGGTTTGTAACATCTTAACCATGAACGTGGAGCTCTTCACATCCATAGGTACGAATTTACCTGGACATAATTTTCAAAAATCTAGGTGTCGTATTACTCAACTTGAAGAAAGAAAAGGTTTCCCTCGATATGAGTTTAGATATATTCTGAGAGTGAAGCTGAAACAAAAGTATCCTGAAGTACCCACATGCGTTTTAACAGGGGTGTGGTTTGGTTGGTGGTGGTGATCATTCTTTAGCTCGCGTCCAAAGAGTTTGACGTCCCTCTCTAGACTATGTCCCGTTTTGTTGCTAAGAAAGAGTTCTATGTTTTGCTGCATCCTATCTGGAGTCATCCGCACCTATGGTTTTGATTTGAGATTTTCATCCTCTCGGATACTCCCGATAATGTCTCATACAAAATTATTAGTGCTAAGAATGATTCACGAAAGAGGTATATAGTCTTTTACTATATCTCCATGTGAGTTATTGCCTAAAAAATGAAGTCATCCCCTCATGTACCTATTTGGAAGGAAATAACTTGCAATAACAGACACAACAACCCTCTTGATTGTTGCATAATTAGCTCCTTTGTATATTGAATCTGTCTTCAAAATGCGGTGACCCTTTTGGACACCAACGAAACTTTATGCAGAACGGTCCCTGCAATCGTGTAATCTTGTGCTGATGCGGCAACCCTTTCGTCACCTATAATGCTTGTTGTATGAAATGTTAACCTCTCCAGTTATTGCCAATGATTCTTTTCATATGACCTTGGGTAAGTCTTGCATATCTTTTGTATCAATATGACTTACAAACTTTCCTTGAATTGTTAATCTTTGGATAATCTTGCGCATTATTTGATGTTGGATATGAGGCGACTTACAAATATCCTTTGAATTGCTAGCTTTCAGGTAATCCCGCATATTATCCAACCCTGGATAAGAGATGACTTACATATATCCCTCCAATCGCTATCTCTCAGGTATTCCAGCACATCATCCGACCTTGGATACATTATGACTTATAGATATCTCTCAAATTGCTAGTCTTTGGGCAATCCTGCACATAATCGATCTTTGGATATGATGTGGCTTATAGAGAACCCTTGAACTTATCAATTTGACAATTTCGCATATTCTCGGTAAGGGTTTAGTTGTGACTTATGAATAACCTTCGGACTATCAATTTTTGGGTAACCTTATACACTATCCGGTTAGGATGTTGTTGTGGCTTACGGATGATCTATGGGCTATCAACTCATAGGTAATCTTGCACACTCTCCTATTTCAAATAATATGACTTATAGATAACCCTCAAATTGTCAATTTCTAGAAAATCTCATATATCATCCGTCTTCAGATAGCGACTTAAAGGCGTTCCTTCAAATCACGTGCTATTGATGCATTCAGATATTGATTCATAAAATGATGATAAATCTTCGACGCCAACATTTGTGTCTCGCGTGTCAACAAATATTAAATGTTGATGATATCCGCGATGCTAGCATTTGTGTCTCGCGTGTGAAAAAATATTAAATGCTGATGATATCATCAATGCCAGTATTTTTTTCTTGCGTGTCAGCAGCTATTAAACATTGATGATATCCTCGATACCAACATTTATGTCTCGCGTGTCAACAGATATTAAAAGCTGATGATATCCTTAACACCATCATTTTTGTCTCGTGTGTCAACAGATATTAAATGCTGATGATATCCTCGACGCTAGTGTTTATGTCTCGCGTGTTAATAAATATTAAATACTGATGATATCCTCGTTTCCAGCATTTGTGTCTCATATGTCATCAGATATTAAATGTTGATGATATCCTCGACGCCAGCATATGCTATCTCGCATGTCAACAGATATTTAATGTTGATGATATGCTCGATGCCAGTTGTAAGACCTCGCAAAATCCTAAGCTTAATTCAGTCCTTTAGGCTTGTCAAGGGGTCGCAGACTTAGAATATTCTAGTTAAGTACTCAGACTTAGTGTCATTTTAGCCTACAAAGGTTGACAATATTATTTCACGACCTTTACGTCTATTAAATGTTGATGTTTAGGTTGATTCATGATCAGAAATGTCCATAGGTATTTTCAGAAAAGTTTTGGATTTTTTGGACTTCGTTTGAAGCTCCTTTGTAATCTTAAAATAGTGGATCAACGCGATCTTGGCGCGCTGCGTCGACTATCATGTTGATTAATATTTTTCTCCATCTACCAGCGTCCAATTCTAGTGAATCAATGCAAACATGGTGCGACGCGTTGGCTATAGCATCGACCTGCGTGTAGGTAGCCTAGTTTTCAGTCATTAAAAGACCGCGTTCTTGGGGGTATTTGGATTTTTTTCCCACGTCCTTTAGCCCCAAAACACGAAATTAAGCCCTTTGGAGAGCAAATATACTCATTCATTCTCCAATTTTCTCAAGAACAAAATCCTAGGTGCTCAAGTTTCGAATCAAGAACTCAAGAACACACCATCAACTTTTTAAAATTCAGGCACTAAGGTATGTGAAGTGTTCATACAAGGGTCTCTTCCACCCTTGGAGTCCAAGAATCAGTTTTTAAACTTCAAGTATATGGATTTCATGAATACCATGATGGGGTGATAATATTCATGTTTATAATGATTATTTGAGTTTCAAATCCATGTGTTATGCTAAGTTTCCTGTGGAGTTTATTGATTTATATGTCTTATCATGTGATATTATGTTAAAGCCTTCAAATTATGAATTTGATGATTGAATTTGTGTGCTCACATGTTGATTAGTGTTGTGCATATATTATGCTCACCAAGTGCTTGATGAATTGTTCATTTGAACTATTAAGAGAATGAAATCCGGTCAAAACTAGCTTATGTGTAAGTTATATCATGCAAGTGTTTGTCAAAATGCCTCAATGAATGAGTGATGATCAAATTCATAGTTTACATGTTTCATGTTTATGCCATGTCTCTTAATTTATGCTATCGAGTCCTCGGGATACTTGTACCCAATAATTCAGCTGATTACCTAGAGCCATGGTCAGTCATAGAACAGTATCAGTCACGTCATGATCAGTAGTACTGTCAGTCAGTTACAGAACTTAGAAAAACTTAGTAGACTCAGTAATAGTTCAGTCTAACTCAGTATTCAGTTCAGACCTCAATAAACTCTATCAGTTAATAGAATCCAATAGTATTCCATCAGTCATCAGAACTCAGTGAACTCAGTTCAATTTACCTAAATAGTAATCCTAGTAACCATTCAGTCCAGCCTAGTACAAACTAGAAATCAGTTTAGTGTCTATTCAGTTGGAAGTAGGATTCAGCACCGAGTTAACCCAGGGATGGGGGCATTTATGTCAGTAAAGGATTTGACCCTTAGCAGCAATCCGTGCGTTATAGAACTACGTAGCCTTCGTAGGTTAAGGTATCTTCCTGCCAGATATTATGAGGGTTGATATTTCTCACCCGAGTTATCCTGCTAGTGAGGGTTGATGATAGAGTTTTCTGTCAGAAAGGGTTAACTCACAGTTTGTCCTTACCCATGGCACGGTATTGACACCCTTCCAACTTGGGTTACAGGTTGGACCCCAATCAGTTTAGAGAGGACATGTCGGTTAGATGATTACCTCTCATAGTCTCAGTTTTAGTCTCAGTCTTAAAATAAAACACAGTTCAGTTCTACAGATTCAGGACTATTAGACATAGTCACCCAACTTATCTCAGTACAAAACTCAGTATAGTTCCTCAGAATTCAGGAATGTCAGATACAATATTGAGTTATTAGTAATATAATATTAGTAAACTCAGTTAATTAGTAATCAATATTCAGACTTAGTAGATTCAGTGTAGCATGATTTTTAGTTACAGTATACGTATTTATGCATGTACTCTTACTCAGTCATACTCATGTTATTCAGTTTGTATTGTTCATGTATACGAACCCATGCATTTCAGCCTACCTCACTGAGCATACCAGTACATTCAAAGTACTGACGCATGCTTTTTGTGCTATGATGTCTTATATTATAGGTTTTGACTCACGAGCTCCAGAGTACCCTCAGTAGACCAGACTTTGAGCATTCAACATAGTGGTGAGTCCTCATAGTTCAAGGAGATGATTATTATTTGTAGTATTTTAGTTTATGTCAGTAGACAGAGTTAGTTGGGGACTTGTCCCATCAACTCCACAGTCCATACAGTTAGAGGTTTCCCAGACTAGAGTATTTTTAGATAGCTATTGTGATTTTAGTATTTTGTTCAGTTTTGGTATTTAATATCGCATTTAGTATTATTCAGTATTATTTATAGATTGAACCTTATGGAATATTTCCACCTAATTCTGCATATTATTCAGCATTATTATTCAGTTATTGCAGCAGGTACCAGTCATGGGTTAGCTTGTGGTCCCTCGAGATTATGAGCATCGTGTAGCGTTCAAGGTACAGACTTGGGGCGTTACACCAGCGTATGCTATCTCACGTGCCATCAGATATTTGATGCTGATGAAATCCTCGATGCCAGCGTATGCTATCTCATGTGCCATAAGATATTTGATGCTGATGATATCCTTGACGCCAGCGTATGTTATTTCGCGTGTCAACAGATATTTAATGTTGATGATATCCTCGACGCCAGTGTATGCTATCTCACGTGTCTTCAAATATTTAATATTGATAATGTCCTCGACGCCAGCGTATGTTATCTCGCATGTCAACAGATATTAAATGCTAATGATATCCTCGACGTCAGCGTATGCTATCTCACGTGTCTAAAGATATTTAATGCTGATGATATCCTCGACTTCAGCATATGCTATCTTGTATGTCAACAAATATTAGATACTAATGATATCCTCGACACCAGTGTATGCTATCTCGCATGTCATCAGATATTTAATGCTGATGATATATTCAACGCCAGTGTATGCTATTTCGTGTTTCATTAGATATTTAATGTTGATGATATCCTCGACGCCAGCTTATGCTATCTTGGATGTCTATAGATATTTAATGCTGATGATATCCTTGACGCCAGCGTATGCAATTTCATGTGTCATCAGATATTTGATGCTGATGATATCCTCGACGCCAGCATATACTATCTCGCGTGTCAACAGATATTAAATGTTAATGATATCCTCGACGCCAGCGTATGCTATCTCCCGTGTCATCAGATATTTAATGTTGATGATATCCTCAATGCCAGCGTATGCTATCTCGCGTATCTTCAGATATTTAATGTTGAAGATATCATCGACGTCAGCGTATGCTATCTCGCGTGTCATCAGATATTTAATGGTTATAATATCCTCAATGCCAGCATATGTTATCTCGTGTGTCATAAGATATTTAATGTTTATGATATCATCGATGCCAGCATATGCTATCTCGCGTGTTATTAGATATTTAATATTGATGATATCCTCGATGCCAACATATACTATCTCACGTGTAATCAGATAGTTGATGCTAATGATATCCTCGACACCAGCGTATACTATCTCGTGTATCAACAGATTAGTTTTAATTTTTTTTTAATATTTAACTAAAACAATTTACTGACAAATAAATATAAAATAATTATTTTAATCGTAAATTTTAAAGTCTTTCTTTTCTTTAAATATCATATCAAGTTAAATAATATTATGTAAAATAGTACAGAATGAATAATACACTGTCTACCATTTACATTGGCTTAGATGACAACCCCTTAATGAATGTGGTTGATTATACAGGCCTAGATGGCAACTCCTTAAGGCCTGTGTGGCAACCCCTTTCTATGTGGCTAAAACTAAGAAAATGTAGGCAATTGAAGTAGGGCTATTTTATGCCAACACAGAATAGTTTCTATTACCTACAAAGTAAAAACAACTCAAAGGCTGACGTGATAGATTCTGTTAGTATTAAGCAAAGCAAGATCATAAGGTAGGAAGTAAACACATAGAGTTTTTCATCATCTCATGTGAGTTGATCCATGAAATAATGATGACTCGAGTTTCAATGAACAGAATTTTGCTCAATGAAATAGATAGGTGGAATTTATCAGGAAGGCTCAACTTTTCTTCTTTCCGACCTTATTACTTCTCTCAAGAAAGTGGGAGACAACAGAGTTTTGAAGACCTACTGCTCTTTTCAGTCCTTCCTTCAATGACTTCTTCTAAGTCCATGGTCAGTCTTACTGAAAATGGTAGGAATAACTCTTCAGAAAATAATTGTGGTCTTTTCTGTGAGACTTGGAATATATTTGGTCGGACTTTTATATAGTGGGGTATAGTTATACCTAGAGATGCTCTATGGAAAATGGGATTGGATCAATTCGTCTTTGATTCGAATCAACATAACACTTATAAGCACATAAATAGTTATATCACACAAGCATATTGTAATAAACGTGCATCCTAATTGGGTCATCCTTTTGAGCCAAGGGTTGGCCTAACGTATTTGAAGGAAGTATATGCTTTTTAAAACCAATCGATTATCTCCAAAAAATCTCCATAGATATACATAAAAGACATAAATACTTACAAAACTTGCACAAAAGGGATCCAATCTTTAGGGAAAGGGAAAATAACATGACTGTCTTTTCACTATTCTCTGGCCAATGTTTTTAGTGAAGATCTGTATTTTCACTATTTTCTTTAATTTATTATTAATTATTTTTTAATCATATTAGACAAATCTGTAAAAAAGAATAAAGAAAATAAAATTACATTATAAAAGGAAGAAGGAAAAACATGTAAAGAAGGGGAAAAAAAGAAAAAATTGTGGAAAAGTGAGACTTTTAATACTAAAAAGCAGGGGGGAAAGCCTAAATTTTAGGATATAAAAATTAAGTTTCAAACTAATTAAAAATTTGATATGAAGGTCCTAAAATTCTCATTTTTATGTTCAATTAAATTTACCTTTTAGACATTCTCCTTATTTGCAATTAGATTAATTGTCCAATTAAATTACGTAATCTTTCCTATTGTAAAATAAAGTCAAAATTGTATCTCTTTGCTGAAATCTAAATATAAAGTTACCTGCTTATTCTCTTTGTCTGTTGTGCTTCAGTTACTGCTTTGTTAAGTCCATTCCTTCATCACTAAAATGGTATGTTTAACTTTTCTTTTTTCGATTACAACTTGTTCAATTTCCTTTTTCATATTTAGTAGGCGTCTAAAATTTTTTTCTTTTTGGGTTGAAACTTGTTCAAGCTTATGATGTGCGCCTCTAAATTCAAAGTTACCTGCTCATTCTCTGTGTCTGTTGTGCTTCCATTACAACTTTGTTAAGTCCATTCCTGCATCACTGAAACGGTACGTTTAACTTTTCTTTTTCGGTTGCAACTTGTTCAATTTCCTTTTTCATATTTAGTAGGTATCTAAAAAAATTTGTGAGACAAATTTGAAGTGAAAACAAGTCTCAATTTCAATTTGTGTATGGTCAAACACTACAATTTTCACTATGAAATAATTTTCTAGAAAAAAAATAAAAAATTCTCATGGCCAAGCGGACTCTTACGATATAGAGATCCACTTTTTCCTGTATTGTCCAAAGCAAAAATCTTTGACGTCTGTTGGGCTTTAAGTGCAAAGTGCAAAGAAAGCTGTGGACTTTAATTAAAAGTCGGAACAAAGGGTGAAATATTTCAAGACTAATAATTATATGCATGAATAGCAAACATATGATGTTAGAAGGTAAGGAATGAGATTTTGTTATTTAAGGGAATGAAAGGACATGGCATGTAAGACCCCGTAAAGTTTCCTCGTCTTTAAGGCTTTCAAAATGAATCAAAAGAAGTCTTACACTTAGAAATTTTGCTAAGTGCTCAACATTTAGTTTATTTTTGAACCTTCAAACTTTGGGGAATTATTTATCAACCTTTCTGACCTCCTTTTATTAATTTTTTTATTGCGTTGCGATGGGGCAAGGTAAGAGTACATCTCGGGTGAGTTTTGGAATTTTTAGACGAGCCTAAGGGCGTGTTTGGGTTTCAAAAATAGTAGCTAAAGGCTATAGAGAGGTGCCGCCCAGCTTTGCAAAGGCTCTGGGCAAGGTGCCGCCCAGCTTAGCCAAGGCTCTAGCCATGGCGCCACCCTGGCCATAGCCTTTTTGCCTAGTTTTCAGCTTCTTTCCTCCGTCTCCTTAAGGGTAGAAATGGTATTTTTTACCCCTTTATCATCCTTAACAGGGGATTAAATCTCCAAGACACCAAAATAAGTTTGTTTTCTCTCAAAATCACCAAGGACATTCATTAGGGTTTCAACCGAAAAATCCAAATATCTCAAGATTCAACCGTAGGTTTTCGATAATTTTTCAAGATTCGAATTCCCCATTGCGAGGGCTACAAGAAGCACCTATAAATTGTACGAATAGCATCCCAAAAGCAAAAGTCCATAATTTGAGGTATATGGGGTTTGAGCAAGAACACTCTTTCGTTCTTGTGCCTAAAAGTATTAGATTTTCTTAAAGAATTTCGTATTTCCAAGATGAATTCATATTATTTTACTATATTTCAAGTTTATGATATTATGGAATTGTTCAAGTCTTGAATTGCATGATTATTTTGTTCAATTATGATCTAAATTGAGAGTTCATCATATAAATTGCACATTCCTATATTGATATCATGTTTCCAAGAATTTTCAAGAGTTGTTGTCATGAGTTGAACTTTATTGTGAAATTGTGAGTCTTTGAGGATGAATTATTGATACTCCAAGAAGTGTACTTATATTTCCATGTTGTTCAGATTTTAAAACTTTGATGAAAAGTCTATCAAGATTTCAAGAAAAGAATTGAGTTTTGATCCTAAGCTAAGAAATAAATCCACATTATTTGTTTGATTTGAGATGAAGAGGAAACATATTGGCTCCCATTACATATTGTTGAATTGTTTAAGGTGGATTTTCTTAAAGTTCTGAGCTAAGTAAGGGAGTAGTATTTAGCACCGAGTTGAGCTTGATTCTGAGGTCTCATGCCCCAGAACTACGTGCCCCCATAGGTTTTTGATTTACCCCAAGTGGGTTAAGCTAGTAATCACTAAAATTTAAAGGTTCTACTCCGATGGAAAGGATAGAATAGCTCTCCCCGACATGGGCAAGACGTTCGACTCTATGTAGCTCACATGATTTATGTCGGTTAGAAGAAACTCCCAAAGTTTTATAATCCCGAGTCCCAAGTATCCCAAAGTCCCTTAAGTTTTCTAGAGTATCAAGTCTTAGAGTTCCTAAAGTATCAAGTTCTTTAGTTTTAAAGAAGTTTTACTATCCTTAAGCTAAAAGTGTAAGTTTGAAGGTATATTGATTTTGAAGGCTATGACCCTATGATTCCTAAAGTTTTCATGTGTCATGATTATTATGTTCCCAAGAAGTTTTTTGTTTTCATGACATTATAGCTTATGTCCTGAAACTTGATATTTTAAGATTTCATCTAATTTACAAGTTGAGAACAAAGAAAGAATACAGATCCAGAATAAAGGGAAATGACTCACACATGATTTCTATTATCTATTTCCTAACCATAACTTATGAGAATTTTATTCAAGCTATGTGAGTCATTTATATTTAGCATGCATGATTTCTATAAATATTGATGATATTGTTTAACTATTGCATACACCTCCATATACTCAGTACATTCTCAAAGTACTGTTCCACATATACATCTATGTGCTACATTGTCTCATAATGTACGTATCAGTTCAGTTGTAGCACGCATACTATATTCAGATAGTTGCCGCTTCCAGCCAGCAGGTGATGAGTCCTTTTGATTCAAGGGCTCGAGTCAGTTTTACAGTTTGATATTTTCTTTATTCAGTCGTGTTGATTTGGGATAGTTAGGGGTTTTGTCTTGGCTATCTAAAGTCAATGCTAGTAGAGGCTTCATAGATAGTCAGTAGAAGTTGATGTATTCAGTTTCAGTTTTATTTTTAAGAGCATAGTTGTAATCTTGTAAATTCAGTTTTGTACAGTATGGATTCAAAAATAGTTATTTTCCACTGATTTTGTACAATTTTATGTATTTTATTCAGTTGCGGATGAGTTATGCTAATAGAAGGGTTAGCTTGGGGTCACTTATGACCCTAAGCACCGTGTGACGTCTCGGGACCCATTTTTGGGGTGTTACAAACTTGGTATCAGAGCACAGATTTCAAGAGTCCTAGGTGTCTATGAAGTCGTGTCTAGTAGAGTCTTGTGAAACGGTACAGAGACGTCTGTACTTTTCTTCGAGAGGCTACAGGGCATTTAAGAAATATTCCCCTTCTTTCAAGTCTCAGATCGTGCCATAAAAAGGTCCTCTAAAAAGCTTATGCATATTCTTATCTTACTCTATTCTGGCTATATCTGCCTTATTTTCAACGTATCAGAAATAGTCAAGCTTAAATCTTTATAGATAGTTATGGGATTATAAGAGGGCTATAAAGTATCCTATCAGTGCTTTTGAGTTCCAAATATTGAAGTGCTTTATCATGTTTGTAGAAATCATACACTAAGCCCAAGTCAGATGAGTTTTCAGATTCCTCCTCAGAATCCATAATGATAACCTATACTTCCCTATCTATGTATTATTCTTGAGATAACCTGATCAGACAGTCTATGTTCCTCCCCAGATAATACTTCTATATTTGCTAGCAGAAGTTTCATAAGTTACACACAGGGCTTGAGAGGAGCTCTCTAGTGTGTTATGAGTCCTCAAGTTTAAAGTTATGTCCTCATTCTTATGAGTCGTTCAACTAAGACAGAAAAAAATGTGTATTCTTTGAACGTTGAATATTGTGTTTTAAGTTTCTATCTTTGGTAACCTTGTTATTATTGCGTTGAATCAAAGTCTAGTGAAGCCGTGTAGAAGTAGTATGTACTAATGGATTATAATGAGATAGGTCATATGATTTTGACCGATTACTATTATTATGAAGTTCTAGTGGACTAGTGTTTCTTGATGTTTTGTTTTATAGCTTCCAAGTGAGAATTGTGTGTAAGGTGGGTTGTTAAATCATGTTTAGCACTAGACATTAAGTTTGAATGGTTAATGGTTATCAAGGTGGATGTAATGATTTCTTGGTTAGTGATGCTAGTTATATGGAAGTGATCTAGTAGGCTTGAACAGTACGTGCAAGAGTTTGAGTTCATTTTAGTTCGTAATTAAATATGATGAAGAAGTATGCCCAAGGTGATATGGGGTCGCATTATTTTCTAAGGTTATTACTTGTTGTGTGTGGTTATTAGTATCGTTGAGTTGCTAAGAGGAAGGAGACTAGTTATATAGTATATGATGTTCTTAATGGCTAAGTTAAGGAGTTGAGTTATGGATAGATGATGTTGATCCCTATTTGGTATTATCTTGATTCGCATGGTTTAGAAATATAAGTTTAGAGATGCGATATTAGTAGGCTATGATGGAAGCAGTATGGTTTATTAAAGGTTAAAGATATTCGTGTTAAGTGTTAGAATCTAAGTTTGAATCTATGAGGATTGAGCGAATAAAAATGAGAGTTGAAGCTCTAGATGGTGTGAACTTAGGATGTGGTGATACTCTTGAAGGTTCTAAGTTAGTAAGTGTTCAAGATATTATATGATGATTAGTGGGGATGTATAAAGATAGAGTTGTACCTCGAAAAAAAGTATTAGAAGTGGGTTTTACACTTTCAGGTTTAGTTTTTCAGATTAAGTTTGCTATTTACGTGTATCGTTGTGTTCCAGACTCTAAGAGTCTAGTGAGTGTAGTTTAATTTAGAGTTTAGTAAAGGGTTCCTCAGACTTAGAATTATGGAATTTAGCTAAGAGAGAGATGATAGAATGAGTAACTAAGTCAAGCTCTCAGATTCTAGTAGTGATGCCAGTATGTTACAGAACATCGAAAAGTGAGGGTGAGGCTCAACCCATTCTTATTTCAGTATTGGTATTTCAGTTATCCCAATATCTACTTATACCTTACGTGTTAGTTCTATGATGATAGTTCATGCTCATCCATATAATAGAGAATCATATACTCTCTCAGTTCCTAGTATGAGGAGTTCCAATTCATCCAGCAGTTGGAATCACATTCCATAAGTTATGAACTCCAAATTTAGGTCATGCAGTTCATGACTAATGTACTCATGCTTTACAGTATGTTCAGTTCCATTACTCGTGTAACACCCTTAACGATCAGCGAAATTCAGATTTATATCTTGTATGCCTTCTGATTAGATCTCTTTAATAAGTCCATGTTGTAAACACTCTTTTTCCTGGCCTCGGTAGAGTGTCAAGTTATGCTTAGTATCCCTTCATGTTTCAGGCCCTGGTATTCCAACCTCCAGTGACCTTCCCTTAGGTCAAGATAGTGATGATGAACAGTTACATAGGTGGGAGAGAGTAAATGTGTTATATTGGGAAAGATGGTTGTATGCTACTTTTATGTTAGTCTATAAATGAAGAAATATTGAGGTGAAGCTTTTTGTTAATGACTTGGTTAGCAGAGAATATTTTATGCGTGCTTTCTTAAGAATTGTGCATGGAAGTTGTTATTGGTAGAGGTGTTAGAGAATACGAGAAAGACACTCTTATGGGTATTTATTTAGAAGTGCATATGTGGTTATGAAGATAGGCTTGAATGTCATGTTGGTATATAAGTAGATGGGCACGTTGTGCGCTAAAGATTTCCTAGTAAGAGGTTGAATTTAGTTATTAAATTGATAAAAAGAATCATCTTAGAGAAGAGAAGTTATGACAACGCCTGGGGTATTGAATCCATAGTTCAGACTAGTATTACGATGTTATGTGCAGTACCTCATGATTCCGAGTTAGGCTTGACCCTGATGAGAGGATTTAGTTCAGTTTAGACTTTAGTAGATGGATTTATCAATGCCCATGTGAGAATTACAAGTTGAATCATGGGAATATGGTATTCAAAGGAGGATTGTATAGTTGAGGAAGTATTTGAAGAGTGTTTCTAAGTTTGAAAGTAAGAAGCTGCATTGCTTATGGCCTAGTAATTCTATCCAAGCTTATGATTTATGGGTCTATGTTCCATGCTATAGAGTGGTAGCAGTGTCGTGATTTCTTATTCAGATGTTTTGTTCAGATCATGCCCAAAGTTCGTTACTCCCTAACATCATTAGAAATTTCTTAGAGTATGAGCATTCAGTATGATTCAGTCCGTATAGCCAGCAATCCAGTTTAACAGTCAGCCAGACACATTTCTATAGTTTTCCATCTTCAGATTTTGTCTAGTCTTACTACCTAAATTTTACGAGTATGGCCATTTTAAGAGGTAGTTTATTCGCATTCAGGTAAATTGCGAATTCAGCTCAGTAAATGCATCAGGCATTAGTTTCATTCAGATATCTAGTCATGATTCAGTTCATAAGTATTTGGTGAATGATCTTAGTTTTCCAATCAGTCCGTTGAGGGTGATACTTGGGAAGCAGAAGCAGACATGCATACCAAGTATCCTCATCTCTTCTCCATGAACTCAGATTTAGTTGAAGAATGGTTTTTCATTCATTCAATTTTTTTCCAGTCTCAGATTCATCTATGTAGCTAATTTCGTGAGAATTCATGCACTAGTAAATTAGTTTAGTAGCTCATCATGTTGAGATTTAGTTTATTTTAGTTGTGCATAATAGCTTATAGCCTCAGATTCCTCAGTATTTTTCAGCTTATCTATCCATATTCGAGGATGAATGTTTTAAAGGGGGAGATATTATAACACCCCATAGTTTTTCTAGCTTAAATTCATTCCTAGAACGTTAAGGAATAGCTTCCAAAATGAAGAATATTTATTTCGTGTGAAATTTTCTAGATTTAGACCTCCCATTGTGTGGGAAATTGAATAAGCTTTCCATCGATACCAAATTCTCCCAAATCTGAAGGTCGGTTGAGGAGTTAGAGCATTTTTAAGTTGACAGTGTCCCACCTGAGCAACCACCGTGTCGCGGTGAAGGACAATTACATATTTGTCAATTATAGTGGACCTCCGCGATATTGGCGCATCGCGGAGAGGTCCAAATTCCCAATTGTCAAAATTCAGTAGCCCAACGCGATACTGGCACATCGCATTAGTGTCCAATATGGCATTCCAAAAGGGCACCGCGATGGTGGCGCGTCGGGGAGCACACCCAGTTTTCACTCGTCCACTTTCCAGTAAGCCACCGCGATAGTGGCGCGTCGCAGTACCAGTTCAGAAAATATTACCTTTTCCAAATCCGTTTAGGAGTTTAAAAGAGGTATTTCGATCAATTTCCAATCCCCCAATTCGTGTATAACATTATATTAAACCCATTATAAGCCTATTATACTCATTATTCATCAATTCTCTCTCAAAGAAAAACCCTAGAGCTCAAGTCTTTCACTCCAAGAAATCAAAATTCTCCATTGATTCTCCAAGAAAGCTCTAAATTGAGGATTTCCAAGACAAGATAATCAAGAACTCATCTTCAAGAACTCCAAATAGGAATAAATAATTCAAGTTTCTCCATCTAATCATCTATCAAGGTAAGTGGGGTTTATGAGCAAGGATCTTCTTTCATCCTTGTGCCCAAAACTAGCTTTTAACTTCAAATTTACATGATTGTATATGAAATTACATGAGATTTAAATTAGGGTTCATAGCCATTATTTCTATTTGCAAGATTATGAGTTTTTAAGAGATTTTAAAGATGAATTGCATGTCGATTTTCGTATTTTCATGCCTATTGCAGTAATTTACAGATTTTGAGATGAATTATCATTGTTTTCATTATCAAGCATGATTATTATGATGTTTTGACATGAGTTTGATGTATGGGTTATCAAGCCCCAAGTTTATATATTGATATTTCAAGAAAAATAATGCTTTAAGCATCCTATGATCAGTTTATTCACAGATTTTCAGTAAAACTTTGATCTTTTGATCCTAAGCTAAGATAAGGAATCCATATTGTTCATATAGTTTGAAATTTAATGAAAGAGAAGCATAATTGGTTTTCCATTATAAACCCTTGTGCTATTTTAAGGTGGATTTCCTATAAGCTCTGAGCGATAAGTATGGGAATAGTATTTAGCCCCGAGTTGGGTATGATTCTAAGGTCTCATGCCCCAGAACTACGTACCACCGTAGGTTTATGATTTGCCCATAGTGGGCTAAGATAGTGATCACTTAAGCTGAGGTTATACTCCCTGGAAAGAGTATGACACCTCTCCCCAACGTGAGGTTTCTTCCTAAGAAGGACGAGACGTTGGATTCCATGACAGCTCACCTGGTTTATGTCGGTTAGAAGTACCTCCTAAAGTTCCTAATTCCTAAGACAGAATGACAGAAAAGCTTTTAGAAAAATAAGTGTAAAGGCTCACCAATTTATTCAGATTATGCTTTACAAAAATATATTTAATTATAGTTTTCAACTTTCAGTTTTCAGATTTAAGGGTGAGTCCTTTCTATACTTAGATAATATGATTTAAAGAGAGAAAACAAGTACAACTTCTAGAACTAAATGTTATGACTCACTAGATTTATAAGTTTGAATTGCTATTCATGATTTCATATTTCAGTATTTCAGATATTCCAGCTTATGTGAGTCATTTACATTTAGCATGCATGGTTTACAAATTATGATGATGAGATTATGTTTTTACTTAGGTATTCACCTCCATATACTCAGTACATCCTCAAAGTACTTATCCACATATATGTCTATGTGCTACATTGTCTCATAATGTAGGTACAAGTTGTAGTATGTGTAGTCAGAATCAGACAATCATAGATTCCAGCCAGCAGATGATGAATCCTCCTACTTCGGAGACTTTAGTATGGTGTTATTTATGTACTGTACTTTCTTACTCACTTATATTGATTAGTGGTAGTTGGAGTCGCGTCCCAGCTATCTATAGTCAGTATAATAAAGGCTTCATAGACGTCAGTTAGAGCCAATCATGTAATTTCAATCCCTCTTTTCAGATTTTATCAGAATGTACAATTGTATCAGTATTGTGTTTTCATAGATTCCATCATTATTATGTTTTCGTACAGTAAACTCAGTCATTTTATACATATTTAATCAGTTGCTTAACAGTATGTCAGTTCATGGGTTAGCTTGGGATCACTTGTGGTCCTAAGCACCGTGTGATGTCTCGGGACCCATTTTCGGAGCATTACAACACTCGTAGTGGTTAGGACCCCACCAAGGAGGACGACATCAACTCAATATCTCATTTTGAGTTACAAATCAATCACTATATGTGTTGAAAGATCACTTCTTCAAAAATATCACCTAACTACACATATTACCTCCCTAAAATTAAAAAAGTATTAAATATATATTTTTTAATTTCTCATCCAATATTTGATATTCATTTTTTTGTCTGACTAATCTGAATTCACGTCCCTCTTTTGGGAGGGGCGGGGGATAGAGTGCTAAGTAGCATAATTTGATTAAGGATAAAAAAAGTACATATTATTATATAACAACCTATGATGGCATTAATCCATAAATGTCATCAGTACTATAATTCAAAATATTTCTCTGAAAGAATTTCGTCCTTGACTATATTATCTTACTTTTAGAGGATTAGACCTCTCTATATATACATAAAGCTATTGCTATGAAGAGTTCAAGTAGGACTCTAGTATGTGAGTTTAAGCTAATCCTATATCCACTAGATAAGGGAATACAACTGCAACCTATACATTTGAATTTTAAAATCAAAACAATATCATTATCTATTAGGCAATTCCTTTATCCTTACAGCCCCCCGCAAGTGCAGCGATGGTACAACCATAGCAAGCTTGTCCCTGAGAAATAGAAACCGATGTGTAGCAAGACTTTTATTCATGATATCAGCCACCTGATCCATAGAACTTATGTAGCGGACTTTCATGTCTTTTGAAGCTACCTTCTCCCTCACAAAGTGAAAATCAAGTTCAATATGTTTAGTGCGAGCATGGAACACAGGGTTGACAGCGAGGTATGTGGCTGATAAATTATCCCACCATACTTTTGGAGCAACTAGAAGAACAATTTGAAATTCTTTAAGTAGATTTTGCAGCCAAGTTATTTCAGTTGTGGCTGCAGCAAGGCCTCGATACTCTGATTTTATGCTAGAGCGAGAAACTATGTGTTGCTTTTTGGAGCTCCATGACACCAGATTGGGACACAAAAATATTCAGAAGCCATGAGTGGAACGTCGATCATCTGGGTAGCCAACCCAGTCAGTATCCAAAAAACCAGTAAGTGCGCAGGAAGCAGATGGACGCAACATTAAACCAAGATCAATTGTACCTTTTAGATATCTAAGCAACCTCTTCATAGTTGTATAATGCACTTCACGAGGATCATGCATAAACTGACACAACTTGTTAGCAGCAAAGGAGACATTAGGTCAGGTAATTGTGATGTATTGTAATGCTTCAACAATACTCTGATAAAGTTCCGGTTGATCAAACGTTGGGCTGCCATGCTGGGAAAGTGAAGACCACTTACCATGGGTGTCGAGATAGGCTTCACACCTTCCATAGAAGCTCTAGTTAATAAATCCCTGATATATTTGGATTGACACAATAATAGACCATGCGAGGCAGCACAAACTTCAATACCCAAGAAGTAATGTAGAGGTCCCAAGTCTTTGAGAGCAAAATTCTTAGAAAGTTTAGAGATGAGGGATGAAATAAAAGAGGAAGAGCTCCCTGTAATAATAAAATCATCCACATACACTAAAATAATTGTAAGGTAATTATTTTCCATATGAATAAACAAAGAAGATTAAAGCATAAGCCTCATAGAACTAATTCCATACATGAATTTAAAAAACAGTTTATTTCGAGACGAGTTCCAAAAGAAAAAACTTTTAAAATTGAGTTATTGACTATAGCTGTAGTTCGAATATATTGAACCACAAATTTAACAATTTTTTTTTTTCTTAATTAAACATCATCATACAAATTGTACCAAATGAATAATTAACCTACAGACGGTCATGAATATAATATGCCAAACCAATAAGTCTATCCATGATTTTTTCACATAAAATTTAATATTATTTCAGGCTTCATATATAAGTAGTTTTACGTAATCTAAAATTGATATTTTATTCTTTATTATCACTTATACCAAACTTATAACTAAAATGAACTTATGATTTTATATTTTATTCTATTTGACCCATGTTTTATACACTATAGCATATACAGGTAATTAAAAAAAAAATCTTAATTCTGATTATGATTTTTATTTTTTGACGCTTAAAATTTAAAAATTGATTGAACGTGATATTCATGTTTGTCATCAAGGATCTAAATATTGTAGAGTGATTTAAGTGAAAAAAATTAAAAATTACATTTTTGGGGTTCCTAGAAGCTTGAAAAACTTTATCATTTTAAGGTCGTCAATGAAAAAGCGACCCATTTCAAATGGAATTTTGTGATTAAAGTTCGTAGGAGAGAAAAGTCATTTTTTGTACACATAGCATTAAGCCATAATAATAATAATAATTTTCATAAGATATCTATCGATGTCCTCTAACACAATAAGGTTGAGGACTTCCCCACGATGTTGGTATTTCTTCCCTATATCATTTTTAGAGATCAACATATATCATTTTTAGAGATTTGGACTCTTTTTTCATTTGTTTTTACAACTCAAACACATTATTATTCATATGTCCTCATGATAGAGAGTATATATGTGTATCCTATATGGGGAATTTCCTATTTTCTCATATTTGATTGGTTAAAACTTTTAAAAGTATTTTCTAATGAAAAAATGAAATATCAATGATATTCGGTCATGTCCGTATTTATAGTGATAATTGGCAACTTTATGGTCTATGGATGTGAAATCATTTGTAGTGCTGCAATAAATTTACCGACCCATCACTAGTGCAAACAATTTAAGTAAATAGTAAATATTAAAGGCATGTGTAACAGATTTGCAAGTCATTAATTGTCACATTTGATTTACTTGTAACGTTTTGTAAGTCAATATGTGTTTGTGTACTTGCATAATGGACATAGTGTACTTTTTAGACTCTTTCTCAGTATATATTTTAATACTTGTAGGGGATGACTACAAGATAATTAAAGGTCTGGAATAATAAACTGCAACGGTGCTTATTTACCCTGCTTGAGCATCTCGATAGACCAATCAAGTATGAAAAACGCAAAAGGAGAAGAGAACAGTAGCAACAATAAATGATGTGATAACTGAAGTCAAGGAGACACTAAAATTGAACAAGATAGTCCAGAAGCACTTCCTTACTAAAACGGGCAGCCCAGTCCACTAAAACTCCCGCTATGCGCAGATTTCGAGGAAAGGCCCCACCACAAGTTCCTTACTGTCCTATTGATAGTGTTGTTTTAATCTGTTGGGCTTGGGGTTTCCTCCTATGACCTGTACATTTAACCTGAGGAAAGCTTTTGGGACTTCGACTCATAAAACTTCAAACTTTTTCTAACTAAAATGCGTGTTCAAATACAACTTTAAATTCTAAAAACTAAAATTTTCAAGCTTCAACTTCAAAATGTGTTTGGCCAAAGAGGAGCTTATTCTGCAGGGCGGAGGACAGAGTAGTTGTTATCTTCGGTCTCCAGCAGAGAAGCGTATTGTTCTTGGAGAGCTTCAAGACGCTTATTGTCAGGTATATTGTCTGACATGGAAAGCGTTGCTTTGCTTGGCAAGCATTCCATAGTAATAGCTGATAAGAACCTTGTGCACCGTTGCACTCTTTACGTTCCTGGGATGACAATGGGGTCTTCGTATATACAACACCTACCCACATCAGTACTGTCTTCTTAATGGGGATATTGGAATCATCAAAACCTCAGACGTCCTTGTCTACACCTTAAGTTGCGCGGACTCTTCAGTTTCGACGCCGCACCCATGTCGGATTCTCAAAAAATACACTAGTTTTGGCGAATCCAACATGCACCCATTGACTTGGTGTATTGTACGCAGCCTTCCCTGATCAATTCCATTTCTGCCAGAGGCTGTTTCCAAGGCTTGAACTCGTGACCTCCTGGTCACATGGAGGCAACTTTACCAGTTACTCCAAGGCTTCCCTTCGGGGAGCAGTGAGTACTATCTTTTGAATCAGCTAATAAGATTGATCAGAAAGATAATTGCATAGGTTTAAGATAGAGGACCTTCGGCAGGGTAATGCAGGCATTGTTGAATATGCCTACCGGAAGATGAAAATTCAAGAGGCTTTCAAATCCTTTATAAGAATGAAGTTATGAGTCAATTCCACAATGCCTTGTAACTTGGTGATGTTCGTGAACGTGTTATGATTTTGGAGAATGTTGGTCATCAGCCCCTTGCATACATTAAAAGGGCAGTCAGTCCAAAGGCTCAAGGATACTACTGAGCGTCTTGCAGAAGAATTGGGTGGTAATGTTCCATCATTGCCAAAGGAGAACAAAGCATCTATGTTGCTGCCCCCCTACTCCCATCTCAGATACGGGCGACTGGCCTGTACTGATTGTGACAAAAAAGATATTTGAAGGTGGACTGGATGCTACAGCCAGGGATGGACAATGTGGCTAATGAAGAAGAGGCTGCAGATGTTGAATTGGGAAATAGGGATATTAGTATGGTGCTGGAGGATGAGGAAAGACGCGATGAAAATGACGAAGATAGAGGATGGGATCTTCCACCTGATACTAACACACCAAAGATTGCACATTGATAACAAGTTCTTTTCCACAAAAATGGAGACATCAATCACTGTCGAAGATTAAAGTCGTACAAAGTTTGCAAAAACCAAAACAAGAAATTCAATCGTCTTTTAGTTCCTTTTCAAAGCACACCAAAATTCAACAAACACCAACCAAATTCTTTCAAACAAACAATGCTTCTACAAGGTTTATTTTCATATGCTAATAGAGTATATCACTACTAAATATAGCAAATCAAACACAAATGCTACTCCTATATACACACATACGAAAACGAAAAGAAAATAACATAAAGTGAGTCAAGGAACACCTCCTCAGAAGCACGTGATTTCGCCTTTTCGATCCAACTGATCTTACTATTACACAAAGGCATATAGCTCAGGAACAAACGAGAACCATCTGAATCCACAGCTCCATTTATCAGGCAACGAAGGGCATTTAGGAAGCCAATGCCAGGTCCTTCTAGCAACCTTATAATACAATATCTCAGGCCAAGAATAACAACACACACAAATCAACCCTTTATGCCAAAAGCAATAAACATGTTCATAGTTGTGATAACAAACTGATAAAAACTTCCTACATATCAACTCTGGCACATTCTCAACTTCCACCCAAATCTTGGAATTCCCATCCAATTCCCACAACTTCATGCTTCTTGAAATCCCATTACTCCCATTTCCACTAATCAAATACAACTTTTTATCACCATCACTCACCAATCTTGCAAAAGTAAGCTCACTAGGCAGCTCAAAATTGGATCTTTTCCACTCCCCATTATCAAGATTCATACCAATCACAAAATAAGGCTCAGGAGTAATAAACCACAAACACCCATCATAAAAAACACCTTCTTGATGATGATTCTCATTCAAAACCAAATCAAATCCACCAAACTCACTCCAAGAATTCACCAAAGAACAATACACAAAAACTTGACTTCTTGAAGATCCAAAAGTAGACATCACAAACAACTTATACCCATTATTAGATCCACAAACCAAAGTAAGTGACTCAAAAGAAAAGGGCAAAGTTGGAAACTTAACAACCCTTGAAGTCCTTGCTAAAACATTAGTAACAACAAAAGAACTAGAACTTGACTTACTAAAACACAACAAACCATTAGAAGAAGACAAAAGAACAGAAGAACTAGATGGCAAAACAGGTGAAACACAAAGAGATAAGTTCCTCCAATTGTTGTGTACAGTATCAAAAAGTGGATACTGCCTTGGAAACTGTGGGTGTGAGAGTAAGAAAAATGAAGAAAAAGGTGATGAATCTGGTGAATTTGGTGAAGGGGAAGAGTGTTTGGATATGAAAGGAGGTGAAAATAGAAGAGTCTTGAAATGCTTACAAGTTGATTTGAGTTTCAAGAAAGTTTTTAAAGGGAGAAATGATAGCAAATATTCTAAAACATCTTCTGGTAATTTGCTCCATATCTTTGGATCCATTTGTTGTGATGATAACACCATCTTCTTGTTCTCCACTTTGTACTTGGAATCAAATCAAACATACATATATATATATTTAGTACTGTGTGAAACAAACTAGATGGTCTGGTTCTAGTTTTATATGAAGAGAAACAAATGGACATTTTTAGGGGTTGTTTGGTAAGAGTAATGGACATTTTTAGGGGTTGTTTGTAAGAGTAATAAATGTTTTAATTTGTTTGACGTGATTTTTATAAGTTCTATCCTCTTTTCGGAAACTTTTTAATATTCTCTCCGTTATAAAATAATTGACATGTATAAATTTTATATAATTTTTAAGAAAAATTATTAAGAGGTGCCAATTAACTAATATTTATAATCCTATATTATTTAAATCTTGATTACATGAATCTTTTCAATTAATTATTAAGAATATAGTTTAAAAAACGTAATTAATTATCTCTTGATCTTTTAAATATATCAATTATAAACACATTCTTTTATTAAATATGTTTTTTGAGACAGAGGGAATATTTTAACTTTTTACGTGATATATTTAAGACCATAAAATTAAAAGATATTTTTTATACTTTTAAAATATTTTTAATTTAAAACTATAAGATTTAAAAGTTACTTTTTAAAACTTCTTACCAAGTTATGATATGTCAAACAAATACAAATGGGAGAGTAATAACTTTTGGATAGTGCGTAGGATTACTTAACAAAAAAAAATTGGAGTAAAATTGTTATTATGATCGGGTCCTTTTTTGAATTCTGCGCATGACAAAAGCTTTAGTATATCAAATCGTTCTAATTTAAAGTTATTTTATCTTATTTTATTTTATATTCTGTTAGGAGTGCTAATTAGTCTTGTTATTATTTTCATATTATTTGTACCTGTAACAATGAAATAAGTCATCTTTTACCCCCTTTACTCTGTTTTACTTGCCATATTTTTTAATTTTACTAATTCTTTTAAGTTAGATGAAATTAAGTAAATTTATATTTTAAATTTTAAATACTTAAAATCTATATGAAAAATGTTATAAATATTAATTTTCTAATAGATCAAAATACATATAAAATATCTATTAAAATTTATATAATTTAAATTTTAAAAAGTGAAATATGATAAATAAAAATGAACAAATAACTATGTGAGACAATAACATTCTGTAAAATATCTCAATTCATATGATAATTTTGCCTATCTTGTCTCGTACCAAACGACCCCTTAAATTCTTGTATTTGGTAAGCAACCGGATTTGTTTTTGACAATTTCGAACGTGATTTCCGAGGTGGCAAGAGGACAAAACAACAACAAAAATTTATATAATATGTTTGAAATAATCCTTTCAAAATTTTATATAATATGTTTGAAATAATCCTTTCAGTATCCAAGTGAGCAATAATGACCTTTTAAATTTGTCAATAGTGAATATTTTCAGTTTTTATCAAACTTTGATGTTATAGTATATAATAATCGGACCCTATGAATTATTTTGATATAAAAAACACAAGAAATTTTCATCAAGATAGCATAAATCACAACTTAAAGTACACTAATCATAAAAATAGTAAACATTATACTTCAAAAAATTATGCCAAACTCTTAAATTAGATCAAAAATTATATATATGATATACAACATTATTTCTAAATAAGTTCCATTTAATATTTTCAATTTTCACAATTCCAATCAAAATTTAATAAATATATGAAAACAATAAAAAAAAAAAAAATCTCATTATTGATATTAAAATTATAAAGATGCTCTACATGCTACTTAAATACGTAATAATTTTCAACCTTACTTGAGAAAGGAACATTTTGGAAAAATATTTCAACCTTACTTGAGAAAGGAACATTTTGGCGAAATAATCTATTGAACCTTTATATTTATCTTCGGTTGTATTATAGACACTTTTAATTAACTCTTTATTATCTAGATTGTTGAATTCATCATAACATAAGATTTTAAATACTTTTTAAAAGAAATTATATTCTAAATGAGTTCAATTAAATATTTTCAATTTTCATAATTTCAATCAAATTTAACAACCAAAATTTAATAAATATATGACGTGGACTAAAAGTATTCATTATGGATAAGTTTAAAAGACTAAAGTTAATCTAAATGCTAATTAAAGAACTAGTTTCAACCATTTTTATCATTTTCTTCGGGAGAGATAACAACACCCTTCATTTCAATATAGTTAATTTTTGTTGACTTGATACTAAAATAGTTAACTTTTGTTGACTTGATACCTTTTATAGAAAACATTTATTAGAAGTTTATTTTATCAAATTAATATTATTAATTAATTTTTAACATATAAATTTAAATATATATATATATTATATTGTCAATTAATAATATAGATAGTATTGGAAGAACATATATTAAAATTCTCTTAATTTCATAAACAAGACAGCTAAACTGGAAATAAAACTTTGAGTAAGAGAACCAACTAAAATAAAAGGATAGAGCAGAACATGACAATTAATTAAGTTTATTTGAGATTGATAAGCAAATTGACCATTAATTAAGTTTAATTGAGATTGGTGCTTTCTTTTTTTAGTTGAAAAAGGAGAAGTTGCAGTTGACTTAAACATTGAAAATTAAAGTGGGAAATGATAAATTTGAACGGTTCATACCGGCCATTCGTCTAATTTTGACAATGAAAAACTTTATAATTAAGTTCATTTATATATGTGATGAATATTAAATGGGAAAAAGGGAAACATAGCAGTTGTTGCTGGACAAATAGGTTGTGCTCTTCTTCTTGTACATGCTAGAAGAGAAAAATAGATTTATAATTTATGTGATATATTTTTAGTGTATTTTAAAAAAGAAAGTTAGAATTTTTTTTTATAATTAAAAATGATTTAATTCTAAAGTTTTCTTTTATTTTCAGTGAAATAATGTAAAATCACACTAATATCTAAGGTTTGCTTTAACCCACAAATTTTTAAAGTTTGGTTTTCTTTTATAAATTTTGTGTCAAGTCAAATAATATTCCATAAATTGGAGTAGAAGGAGAAGTAAGTAAAAGATGTTAAGGTTGAAGTACAAGAACTAGTTTGGCCATAAAAATTATTCATTTAATAATTTTTCGCTTTACTTGAAATTAGTGCTTAGTTAAGAAAATTTTAAATTCAACTTGAAATTGTATATCAAATTTTTAAGACTGTATAAATTATCTTTCAACTTATTTTCAATTTTAAAGTTATAACTAAGTATATTCAAGTATGAACATTATTTTAGATATATGATCAAATAAGCTTCAACTCTATAAATTTTAAATAAAGTAAAAATAGTTAAAATCTATTAACAAATGCACACTACAAATATCAAGCAGTGACAACCTTTATTTTTGAAGTTAATAGTATGATTTTAAGGACAATCTTCATATCAAATAGCAAAATACCTTTTCTCCGTTTATTATATTGAAAATAATAGCGATTCGTATCCAAGGATGGAAGAAAATTGGTGTTTAATATGAGTAGATAATTAGGATCCGTATGGCCTTAAGAATCAAAAACATATTCATTTTTTTTAGTTGAATTTGTGTTTGATCATAATATTTTTAAAATAGTTATTTTTAAAGATAAATAATATAAAACATAAATTATTTTTTTTAGAGATTTATGAAAATTGAGTTATTTTATATAAATAAAAAATTTAGATTTTCTTGAAAATAAATAAATTTTAAATACAAAAAGTGAATTTAAAAATAGCTAAAACGACTCATGAGGTGTTTTTCAAATAATTAAATAGTGTGAATATATTTTCTGAAGATATTTATAATTAAACAAATATTTTAAAATAAACTAAAAACGTATTTCAGAATATTAAGAATAACATTCATACACAAACGCCCACTTAGTGTTGTTTTATTTATTTATTTTTCAAGCATTTGAGATTAGAAGAGTGAAAAAAGGGCAAAAGCACTTCGAGAATTTGATTTGCGGGTTGTTTACTTCCCGGGACAGCAAGATTATTAACATGGTAACACACGTCATCTTAATTTATTTATTTTTAATTATTATTAGGATCATTTGGTATTTGGTAGAGCGTATATCTAAGAAATATTAGTACTAAATTTTAGTATAATGTTTGGTTGCAATTTATTTTCTTTTAATACATATTCCCTCCGTCCCATTTTACTCATCCCAAATTGGGATGACACAGCTATTAAGAAAAATAATAAATAACATGGGTAGTTTACTATAGTACCCCTATTGAATGATGTTTACATTTTAATTTTTTAAGAAAAGTAATTAATGCAAAGGGTGAAACATGAAAAAAAAAATTCTTGTCTTGATAAGTAAAAGAGGACAAGTAAAATCAGATACCAGATTAGGAAATTTGGGACGAGTAAAATGAGACGGAGAGATTATCTTAGTTATATATCATGTTTAATGTTACTAGTTTAGGTGTATGTGTCTCGCGCGTGTACCCCACTTTAATGAGTTCAAACGTTATACTAAATAAAAAATTTATTTAAATAATAAAGATGAATACAATAATTAAATTCAATATCTTTTGAATATGTAAAGATGAAGAATTTATTTAATTAAACCTAACCTTTACCGAAAACGATTCTCAAAACTGATCGACATTCATCTACCACCTGTAAACTGTAATAAAATAATACGATAATAGAGACATCAAATAATACAATTAAATCTAACTTTTATACTAAAATTTCCTCAAAGCATCTGACACTCATCTACCACCTGTTAATTATAACAAAATAATACGATAATAGAGATATCAAAGTAATATAAATATTGTTGACACCTAATTTTTGCCCTCCTCAACTAATTTTAATCCCGAGTTTCTTCAATTTTTAATAAAATCAAAATATTTATTTTATCCGAATAAATTTTTTTTCAAAATATATTTGTACGTAATTTTGTCATTTTAAGTAGCTATTATATATTATCGTGTTCAATTATAAGATATTATGTAATTTGATTACTTAAATATTTATTCTATAGGATATCGGATTTTAATTAAGGAACATTTTGAAAATAAATATAATAATTAAAATCTTGATTCAAATATGATTTATTCCAAAAAATAATTTATTTGGAGAAATATTTATTCAATATTATTGAATCAAGAAGTTCAAGATTAAACAAAGTACTAATTTGTATAGAATCTCGATTAAATTTAGTCAATTTATCAAATTTGACCATAATTGAAATCTAATTAATCACAATTGTCATGCGATTGATCAAATTGATATCCAATTTGGTTAACATTTAAATAAAATTGGCTAAAAATTAATTTAATTCGGCCTTTTTTAAATGACCAAATTTTTACCCATGCATTTTTTTTGGGCCACAAAATTGGCCCAACATAACAACTAATCAGCAGCCCATCCTTTTATTTTCACCCACCAGCCCACTTTGAAACTCTATACCTGGCCCACACTCTCAATAGCCCCGCTCTTTCAACTTCAGAAAATAAGAGCAGCAAAACCCAATCAACAACATAACCAAAATCGCGAAGAACAGCGATTGAACGACAACAATGGCAAACCCGATGCCAGCATCCACCGACCCAACTCCAGCAACGGCGACCCACGCCGACTCGACCCAGACCCGAACCCGCAATCGGTAAAAACCCGATCTATGACCCGTTTTCAACCAACAATAACTCGTAAGCCTTTTTCCCGCTTTGATTTTCTCAAAAAAATGGTCGAATCTTCTAGAAGGTGTTGATGTGTCATCCCAAACGGCTGATTTGTACGAATTCGTACAATTACAACTGATTATTTTTATCTCCTTTTAAAAATTCAAAATTACCCTTTACAAAAACCCCAAAATACCCCCCAATTTTCCTTATCCCACATCGGTGAAGCTCAAAAAAGGACCCTATTTTGTTCTCTATATAAAGGTTTCACTATTGAGCAAAAAGGAGAAGTCTCGGAAGGTGAAAAAAGTCATTTTGAGCAAAAAATCAGTATATTTTTATTTGAGTAAAAAATTTTCTTCTTCCCGAGAAAGGTTGAGGGCTGCTCGGAGCTTTCGGAGTCGCGAAAGAATCCTCTGGTGGGGATAGAGTCCGGTGTTAGCTCGTTGTCCATTTTGCTGCTCCGAAAGAGGTAAACATCCTTTGCCATTTTTACTTTTGTCATCGTTTCTTCATCCCCTTCTTTATAATGTAATTATAATGTCGTCTGTTTGCTGGGAGTAGTTGTAGATGGCTATGATGGCCTTAGGATTAGTTTGTGATTTATTGCGTTATTTCGTGGAATCAGTGTTCATGTCGTAATTTTTGTGCGATTATGTTGAATATACAGTCTCTTAATTGATTTTGTTGATCACCTATAGGTTTATGGTATGAATCAGCATATATATATATATATATATATATATATATATATATATATATATATATAGACAAAAATCTCTCTTTTTTTTCTATTTCGCTATTTTGATTTAGTGTTTCTTGTTGTGTTAGGCTAACTTTTGTATTAATTGTTTGATCCGTGATTTTAGCTTCATTTTGCTTCCCTCGGCTTTGCAATCTGTTGTCTAAACCTTGATATCATCAGTTAATTATCCACCTATCATTTCATCTTGTGTGTTGCTTATGATTTAATCTCTCGTTCTCCTTCAATTAACGACTTTCATCTTAATAGTGGTTGCTAGCATCAATTTAACTGTTTTCTTTCGCTCGTGTTAGTCTAAACTGTTTTTCCTTAGTTCTTCATTTTGACCCCTTTGTCTGTTGCTTTGTGTTGGCTTAGTCATATTGTTGTTGAGACCACTATTTCAGCCCAACTTACCTATTCGTAGTATTGTTAATTTCTACTCCAACTTACTCTTTCAAATACAATAGAATATCCTTCTTGGTTCTTTGATTCATACTATCAATAGGAATGTTGGGGTTGATTCATAAATGAGGGGTATTTTGTCCGAGGACTCCTCCATGATACTTTTGATATATAAAAGATCCTTTCGGCGTGTCAAAAAAGAGGAGTAGGATGAATTTGGTATATGTGTTTCTTTTGCCTACTTTTGATCAGTTTTTGTTTGTTGCAGTTAGTGATATTGCATGTTTTGAGTCTTTTCCCACAAGATTTTGATTAATGTCAAGCTTTCATTTCCCTGTTTTCTCATGCTTTTGTAACCATGTTTGTGATCCTATAATTATAAAAGTTTAATTTTGTTGCCTACTTTAGCATGAGGGTGTTTTAAAAGATAGATATTTTTTCAAGACTAGTAGTTTGGTTACTTAAACAAATCTCATCCGTTATTTCTCTAGTTCATAAGGAACTAAGATTATCGAATCTTGTTTAAGAGGTAGTAACCCATCTAAGGTTGAATGTTTCCTTTTATGTTGTGCTCGTGCTCGGGTCTATTACTCCTTTCCACGACTAATTTATAGATTCTCTTCATGTTTGTGAATCTTTCCGTAACATTAGAATAATAATTTATTAGTTTTATTTGCTAAGAACCATAAAAAGCCTTGTTTTGAGTTTTAGTCGGTATTACTTTAATTAATTGTTTATGATTGTCTTCTTTGAACTTCATGGATTTTGCTTCTGTTGCATTTTACCTGTGTATGAATATATTTAGATGAAACATGAATCCTATAGCTTGTAGATTGTTAAAGTTTGGCCATTTATTAATTCTTTTTTCTTTTTTTCTATCTTTTGCATGAATTCATCTTGGAGTCCAAGCGGACTCCTCCCTTTCACATTTCGTCATGGACCAACATGGCACATCTTTCGAGTCGGATCTAAAAGAAAGTTCAAAAGCTGATTACATAGCGCGTGGCTATAAAGAGTCGAACGAAGAAGAAGGTGTTAAAGACTCACACTTGAAGTGGCTAAGAGACTCAAAAGTCTCATTTATTATTTATTTATTTTATTGATATCCTTATTTATTTTATTTATTTATTTATTTGAGCCTCGAAGCCAAAGTTGTATTTAATACAGGTGGAGCAAGATTCGAGCCAAAGTCTCGAAAACTAGACTAGGACAGGTCTCGTTGATTTGAGCCCAATGGCCTAAATCCCTTACTTTCTCCTCCTTTTCCCCCTTTATGTGTTTATTTGCTTATTCGTTTTGTTTAGACTTAGTTAAAATCCCTACTAAGTCGCCTAAATCTATTTTACACAAGTCTTTGCTAAAAAATCGATCATTTTTTAACAAATTAATCTTTTTAGAAGTTAATCAAAAGATGTTTTCAAACAGTCCGGATAACCGTAAGTTAGGGACGTTTTAGGTGCCTAACACCTTCCTAAAACGTTAATAGAAACCGCTTATTTAGAATATCTAACTTAAAACGATTTTTCTGTTTTGGATCGTTTGAAGTAACTCTCTATAGGTTTCTTAATTCCTTTTCAAAATTAAGTTGCGACTCTTCTCAAAAGTCAAAATTTCCGCAAAACAAAAATAGCGACTTTGCTGGGGATTTTTAACTAGGTTCTAACCAAATGTTTGATTTCGTCTTTTGATTAACTGTTTATGTGTTTGCATGTTTTGATTCTGTAAAGTTTAACTATCGCATCTCATGGCATATTCCTACATTATTTAAACTGTTTTGGGGTTTCTTGGATGTCCCGGCCCCTGTTGTTTAATTCTAAAAATGTGTTGGAAATACGAATGGCTTATTAGCACGTGAGTCGTCTGATGGCTGTTTGTATTTTCAAACTCAAGTTGTTCGCTTGAGAACCAGTGTTCAAACCCACTTTAAACACCTTGGATAGAACGAAACCAAAACCCTATTTTAGGCATGAGCCTAGGACGACCCAGTACTCGAGCGGGGTATTGAGCCTATTAGAAAACCTGCCCTTTGTCTGTTTACCCCGAGTCAATTATAGACAAACCATATTTATGTGTTGAAGAAAATATATGCCTGTCTAATTCAATCCATTATCCTTTGGGGGTTGGGAAAAAGCTTGATTTGCTTACTTTCATAAGAAGAATTGAAGCAAGTTAAGCAAGAAATCGATTGATTTGGGAGGTTGCATCTAAGGCACAGTTTGAACGTCAATGGATGTCACCAATATAAGAAATGGACGAAGCTAAGAAGGCGAAGGCTGATAGAAGAAGCATCCAGGAGTTAGTATTTTCTATCCCCTGTGTGGGAACGTGTCTTCTTTTATGTTATTTCCTTTTCCCTAAAGATTGTATCCCTCTTTTGTTATCTTCTGTAGGCATTTATTCCCTTTTAGTGTCTATAAAAGTTGGGGGATAATGGATTGACCTTAAGAAAGCATATATTTTTCTTCAAAAATCGTTAGGTCCAAACCCTTGGCTCAAAAGGGTCATCCCAGTTAGGATACGCATTATTATAATATTTTTATGTGATATAATTGTAGTGTGTGTTTATGTGCATTTGTTTGGATCAAAGGCAAGTTTATCTGCTATGCTCCTATGGATGAATTTGGCTATGACACAAGCGACTCTACGTAGCTATTTATTGTCAATTTTTGCATTGCTTATCACATGTGGAAACTAACACGTTTGCCTTTGAGTTGTTTTACTTTTCAGATAATAGAAAACTACTCCGTGTTGAAATAAGCTGGCAGAACATCCCTATTTCACCCGATCAAAAGAGCACAAAATCCCATTCTCTGACCATCATTCAAAAATGACTGGAAATGAAGAAGAAAACATATTGACCATCAGGGACAATGTAATAGCGAAACAGAGTGAGATGATTGCGAAACTCGCAAGAAAGTTAGAAATGCTTCAGGAGGAAATAAATCGCACTCGAGATTTGGCTAACCTGGCCATCACCGTCAATGGCCCCGCTCCAGGAGGACACGAGACTCCACTCTAAATTTCTCCCCTCAATACACCTATTCTCGGGAATCAACCAAATAAAATATCGTCCATCTCCGCTCCTCTATTTGTCCAAAACACCATTCGCAAAAATAACCCAGATGCCTACCATCCACAAAATCCATCTCTAACCCCACAAAACCCATCTCCGAATCCATTCCCAAATTCCCAGAACAAATTTTCAAATCAAGAAAATTCATTCCCAAATCCATAAGATTCACTCCCAAACCTGAAAAATCCATCAAATCTATCCCCGAATCCACTAAATTCATTTCCAAATCCACAAAATCCTTCTCAGATTCCACCAAGCTACTCACAAATTCAACAGAACCTTTCCAATTTCCAAAACGTCCTCCCCACCTACCAACCAACTTCCTTTCATCCACAAAATCAAGCCTCCCTTTCAAATCCTCCTTATGTCATCAGACCCCCTGACATCTATAATTCTCTTCCTAATCCTGAGGTGGACCATTACAAGGAAAAGGATATAGAGTGGAGGACCGAGCATGAACTGAAGTTTATAGCTATGAATGAAGCGATTATGAGGATCAAAGAATCTCATGGAGCGAGGGACCATGACGGTTTAGGGTATGATGATTTATGTGTTCACCCTGGAATAGATCTACCAGAAGGGTATAAGGTCCCTAAATTTGAAGTGTTCGATAGCATCGGAAATCCAATGGCCTATCTGAGAAGGTATTGTGATCAAATGGTGGGGGTAGGGAAAAATGAAGCATTATTGATACGTTTGTTCAGCCGGAGTTTAAGTGGCGAAGCCTTAGAATGGTTCATGTCTCAGGAACTGAAAAGATGGACTGGTTGGAAAGCATTGGCCAAGGGTTTCATTGACAGGTTCACATTTAACATTGAGATAGTCCCTGATCGATACTCACTAGACCAGATCAAACAGAAGAATAATGAGTGTTTTCGAGACTACGCCTTTCGTTGGAGAAAAGAAGCTGCTAAAGTACAACCTCCTGTGTCTGAGGAAGAAATGGTATCGGTTTTCTCTCGCACATAGGAAGGAGAATTTTATATCAGGATGGTATCCGCGGTCCGAGCAAATTTCGCAGATTTAGAAAAGATTGGGGAATCGTTAGAGGAAGGCATTCAACTAGGAAAAATTGCCAAAACCCCAACATCATTTGAATTTTCTGCATTCTCAAAGAAGAAAAGAGAGGATGCGACTGCGGTCTCTACTAATTCTGTTGATAAGTTAAAGAGGACATTCAAGCCTAGAAATATTCTTTCCTCATCATCGTCACCAAGTTTTCAGCCTGTATTCTATGTTCAATCCCAATGTCAAGCTCCAATTCCAAATAATTTACCCCAGTGCCAAGTTCCACAGCCAAATTATCAGCCTCATACTCAAGCTACTTTTCCAAATAACCAAACAAACATCCAAACATCTCCAAATTATCATCAAGTACCTTCTCCTATAAATCAGAACCATTATAACCCTCCACGTTTAAACTTTGAAAAGAAACCTCCCCGAAACTTCACCCCGCTAGCTGAAAGTCGTACCTAGCTCTTCGAAAGATTGATAAAAGCTGGTTATTTATAACTGATCCAGCCAAAGACTATCAATACCAATCTCGATTTTATAACCCCGATCAAAATTGTGTCTATCATATAAGAGCAGCGGGGCATAGTACCGAGGATTGTATTAACTTGAAACATAAGATCCAAGATTTGATTGATCAGAAGGTTATCACGCTTCAGTCGCCGACACCAAATGTTAACAGTAATACATTGCCTAACCATGGGGGACCTAATATTAACATGATTGAAATAGAGGGTGACTGGATGTCTAGCAAGGCCATTACTAAGGTAAATTCAGAAGGACTCAAAAGAATAGAAGAGGTGAAGAAGATAGAGGAAGTTGTGGCCGCCTTAAGTAAGGATTTAGAAAGAATAATCAAGCCTGTTATGGTCCCAGAAAAAGCTTTTAAGCATGGAATAGAGTATCAACCAAGAAAGGAAGATGTGATCGAAGATAATTCAAAGGAGAGTCTGTTTAGGCTCTTGCCGCTCTTGTACCAGTCATTTTCCATACATGAGATGTCAAACGATGATGGTCTTGGGGATGGTATAGGAGATCTGTTCGAAGGATGCAATGCTCTACCAAATGATTACCCAAAGTACGGTAGGGTGAAGAAGATTGCACCAGGGGAGGCCCTGCAAAACTGGACCTCCACTCCACTCATAACCCGTCACCCATCGTGGTAGATGAAAGGGCAATTACTAATAATTTTTAAAATCGGTAATGATCCGGAGAAGGCCCCGTGATCCACCCTTTTATGTCTCAAATTTTTGTTTTGTATTTTACAACTTTTAAAAAGGCATGGGCCCACATTTGTGTGGGTCATGAGCCATAATTTTTATTTATTTTCCAACAGGGCCTCCCTTTATTTAAGAAGTTATTTTTTAAATATGATTATCTAGCATGGTTTATTTTGGTAGAAATAATTTAAAAACCTGCAAACATCATGTCATGTCAAGGGTTAGATGACCAAAGCAAAAGAAATAATGATGAATAGAAAAAGGTGATGAAGAACAATTAGTTGAAGGTATAGAGGAATGTGAAAATCAAAAGAATCCCAACCTAGAGTAGCCCTAATCCTACCTGAGATGGATGGTCAAGAGTGGACCAAATAGATCAATTTTGATGCACTAAAGAGATATTGTGCTTGAAAGATGTTATAGTTTTTGTGTTTCCTTAGTTTACTTGTAATCACCTTTGTAATAATGTTGTTTTCAAGTGTGTAATTGCATAGAACCCCTTTCCTTCATATACGAACTACGTTTGACTTGAATTTCCAAAAAAGGGATACATAGGCAGCCTATGTCGGCTTCGGTCAACCCCTTAGGAAATTTTATCCTTTTCTTGTATGTGTGAACTACTTTTGACCTGAATTCCCAAGAAAGGGATACGTAGGCGGCCTATGTCGGCTTCGATCAACCCATTAATTTCTTTCTATATATCCCTAGCGTAGTCCTGAACTACGTTTGACCTGATTCCTGCTTCAACGGGATACATAGGCGCCCCAACAGCTCAGTCATATAACCTCAGGAAATGGAAACTGGGGCTGAATTTTCGAGAAGGAATCTTGAAAATTCACAAGAGAAGATCAACATCCAACAAAGAGAATGAAGATCAACAAAGACTTCAGATCCACTCGAGATGATATCATCTCAGGTTACTTTAACCTGGGGCAGAAATTTTGAGGGAGGCCTCAAAATTTCCACCAAATACTGGAATATATTTTAAATTTCCTGGAACCAGAGGTTAAAGCCAAGCTTTTGAAGCCACCAACTGCGACAAAGTCTAGGTAGACTCAATTTATGGCTATGACAGAACAATTTAAAGAACCCTCTGATAGTGATCATGAGTTCTGGAAATCATCCGTCGGATATAGTCAAAGCCACGAGGAAGACGTTCGTTGAGCTAGTACATGACATGACTGACAGAGATTTTCTAAAGCTTTTACAAATACTTTTGAAACTATTCGCTAAAAATAAGACTACTATTGAAAAAGAAAAAATCTTTACAAATCTTTTACTTAGTGATTGCCTAGGCGTCTATGGGAGCAGGGACCCAGGGTGGAGGTACGAATGTGACGGGGCGCCTGAAATATGGCGAGGAGCAAATCAAGGATCGAAGAAGGTCGACACGGAGTAGTTTTATTCAAACTAATCATTTCTCTGTGGATGCAGGGATCGATACACAAAAATGAGCGTTTCTTTCGAAAAATCCCCAAGCAAGTCGGGAGCCAACACCCATTTATCGACGATCTTTTGAATTGTCCATCTCATTTCTTGAGATCATGGAAGACAAACAAAGACGTCTTCTTTTCTTTACAAACATTGTATTTAGAATTTTTCTCAAAAGATGGTCGCTACCAAAAGTGACTTTGTTTCTACTAATTGTATATCTTGAGTATAGCTACATGTAGAAAGAAAGACACAGACAAACGAACTCAGGTAAAACTATTTTCAAATCACCAAGAAGGCCATTCATATCATTGCCAAGAGGGCCATTGCATATCATTTCCAAGAGGGCCATTCATATCATTGCCAAATGGGCTATTTCATATCATTGTCAAGAGGGTCATTTCATATCATTGCCAGGAGGGCCATTTCATATCATTGCCAAGAGGGCCATTTCATATCATTGCCAAGAGGGCCATTCATATCATCGCCGAGAGGGACATTGCATATTATTGCCAAGAGGGTCATTCAATATTTGTTGACACGCAAGACATAAACATTGGCGTTGAGGATATCATCATCATTTAATATATGTTGACACGCTAGACACAAATGCTGGCGTTGAGGATATCTCATCTTTTTACGAATCAGCATCTGAATGCATCAAGAGCACGTGATTTGAAGGGACGCCTTTAAGTCGTTGTCTAAAGACGGAGATATATGACATTTCCTAGAAATTGATAATTTGAAGGTCATCTATAAGTCGTATTATTTGAAATAGGATAGTGTGCAAGATCACCTATGAGTTGATAGCTTGTAGGTCATCCGTAAGCCTCGACAACATCCTAACCTGATAGTATGCAAGATCACCCAAAAATCGATAGTCTGAAGGTTATCCATAAGTCGCAACTAAATTCTTACCGGAGAATGATACCGGAATTACCAAGAAGATAAGAAAACACACTCAAAACAGTCCACAAATCAGAAGATTCAAGGACCTTTTGGAGACTACACTCGGATTCAACAATAACAACAATAATGACGAGTAAAGGGTGTATTTTAACATCGAAACAGCCAATCCAAAGTAAGATTAACAACAAAAATATGAAGACAAGATGAACAACAATAAGGATATAACAATGACAACAAGTCACGGGTTACAATACTAGAACAAGAACACCAACGATTAGAACAAAGTAAGGATAGAAAGATAGACAAATGGAGATGTAATATTAATAACCCAAGAGTTTATTCCACTCTTGGACCTTTAATACCACACATAACATAAACCTATCTCTTACATGACCTCAAGGGAATCGGAATCCCCAAGCAACCAACGTTTTTAAGCAAGCTACCAACACAAGGATTCCATCTTGCAAGACACTCTATAGTGCTGTCAAAACATATCATCAAATTCTAAATGACAAAATGACCTAATTGTTCTATTTATAGGCTAGGGCAAAACTTGTTACATAAATGACCAAAAGGCCCTTAATGAGCCCAAACAAAGGGGCTTAGCTTCTTGGACAGCTTAGGAGTGTTGGGACTTGTTCTCTACACTTCAATGCTTGTTCCTTGGTTAGGCAGCCCCACAAGCTCAGATCTTTCCTCACGTCTTCATATCCTCGAGTGCTAAGATGCCTCTTGATACCAAATGCTACAAGATCGACAAGGAAGACACAAAAACATACACCAAAATAGTCAACAATTTGAAGAATCGAGGACCCCCTTTGATGACCTCTCTCAAATTCACTAGAAGAACAAGAAAGGAAATGATATCAAGAGTAAAACACACTAAAAACAACAACAACACTTGATAAACAAGATGCAATAACAACAACACATGGTTACAAGACAAGAACACAAATGGATTACACTAGATATAGACAAACGATTACAAGAAAGTAAAGATAGATAGACAGACAAATGAAGATGTAATATTAACAATCCAAAAGATTATTCCACTTTTGGACCTTTAATATCACACACAACCTAAATCTATGTCTTACGTGACCTTAAGGGAACCAGAATACCCAAGCAATCTCTGTTTCTGAGCAAATCATCAACACAAGGATTCCACCTTGCCCAAAGATTCCACTTGAAAAAGGCTCTCAATAGAAGCTACAAATATGTCATCTAAAATCTCACCTTAAAATGAAGGCAAACTAGCTATTTATAGGCCATGGGTCTTTATTACACAATGGGTCCAAAAGTGACCTTAAAAGCTATTGGGCCCAAAAGTGACCCAAAGCCCAAAATAATATCATGGGCGTCTATGCTCTCTTGAAGCCCTCGCTATTTTCCAAACACGTCATGGCTCAATGCTCCTGTAGATGACATCATCAAATATAGCTTCTCCCACGCTCTAAGCTATCATCCACACACGTAGTTGTTCCCCTAAAACAACCAAACCTTGGATCCATAGATGTGATCCTTAAAGCATCGATCCCAAAGGAGTGGAGCCCATTGATCTTATATCATCCTCTCTTTCTTAAAGAGGATTCGTCCTCGAATCTAACTCCTTTATCAACTTGTCATTGCACCTTTCAAGTTTGGAATTCTTTGGTAAGAACTCCGCTAGGCTTTCAAGCTCATTTTCATATGGCATTCTCCTTGCATCTTCCTTTGATATTATTTATTCATGAACCTGCACAAATGAAGGAACGATGCTAGGTAAAATGCTAGCATCATGGTTAGCGAGTGAAAAAGGTTCCATGTTAGAATTGGTCTTCTAAATTTGAATTTGGGTTGGATGAACAATGTCGTCGGGAACTTTGTTTGTAGTGGGAACATGTTCTTAAAGTGGAATTGAATGTGGTCTTTGGTAATGAGGTATTTGTTCGTGGAATTGTGGTGGTTGGGGTACATTTGGTGGGGTTTGGGTAGTAAGACATGTCACCTTTTCCATTTTTCCTTCCAAACGTGACCCATCCTTCTTCCAACTATTCAGTTCTTCTCGCCAATCCATGAGAGCTTTCAGTATCGCATCTTTTGAGATAGGTTAGATCTCATTTCCCAATGCCATGGTACCTATAACTTAGGCACTCAACTCAATTTTTGCTTCAATTTTGAGGATCAAACACCACCTTTTGAAAAGAATTCAAGATGAAGGTTTGAATCTTCTCAAAAACACTCAAGAACACCAAGAACTTCAAAAATCTCTAACTCTTGAACCAATGATCAGAATGCGATGAAATTTTGAACCAAGGCTATTTTCAACCTTATAAACATATTCTAAACATCAATTTGTTCAATTTCTCAACCAAAAATTCCATATCTCGAACCCACCTCTCTTTCTTCAAGTTTAAGCCCACATCTAGGGTAGAACACTCAAATCAACTCCGATTTAGCTCAAATTCGAACCCTAGACTCCTATAGTGTTAGAGAACAATAATCTAACACTAAAAACACAAGAAAACAATAAAATCTAAGACTCAAATTTTGACCTAGAGTAAAAAATGGGAATATATTTTTTTAAGAAAAAAAATTCAATTTTGACACTACTTTTTTTTTTCAATTTTCAAGATAACAAACCCAATATTGACTTCATAGGAACGAAATCAAGATCGTCTTTGATACCAAATGATACAAGATCGACAAGGAAGACACAAAAATATACACCAAAATAGTCAATGATTTGAAGAATCGAGTACCCGCTTTGATGACCTTTCTCGGATTCACAAGAAGAACAAGAAAGGAAATGATATCAAGAGTAAAACACACTAAAAACAACAACAACACTTGATGAACAAGATGCAATAACAACAACATACGGTTACAAGAAAGAACACAAATGGATTACACTAGATATAGACAAATGATTACAAGAAAGTAAAGATAGATAGATAGACAAATAAAGATGTAATATTAACAATCCAAAAGCTTATTCCACTTTTGGACCTTTAATATCACACACAAACTAAACCTATCTCTTACGTGACCTTAAGGGAACCGGAATACCCAAGCAATCTCCGTTTTAAAGTAAATTATCAACACAAGGATTCCACCTTGCTCAAGGATTCCACCTTGAAAGAGGCTCTCAAAAGAGGCTACAAATATGTCATCTAAAATCTCCCCATAAAATGAAGGCAAACTAGCTATTTATAGGCCATGGGTCTTTATTACACAATGGGTCCAAAAGTGACCCTAAAAGCTATTGGGCCCAAAAGTGACCCAAAGTCCAAAATAATATCATGGGCGTCCATACTCTCTCGAAGCCCACGCTATCTTCCAAACATGTCTGGCTCAATGCTCCTGTGGATGACATCATCAAATGTAGCTTCTCCCGCGCTCTAAGCTATCATCCACACACGTATTTGTTCCCCTAAAACAACCAAATCTTGGATCCATTGATGTAATCCTTGAAGAATCGATCTCAAAGGAGTGGAGCCCATTGATTTTGTATCAGAGAATATGCGAGATTATCAAATTAATACGTCCAAGGGATCTCTACAATCTGCGGCATATCCAAGATCGATTGTGTGCAGGATTACTCAAGGACTAGCAATTTGAGTAATAACTATAAGTCATATTGTATCCAAGGTCGGATGATGTGAAGGAATACCTAAAAGCTAGCGATTGGAGGGATATCTATAAGCCATATCTTATCCAAGGTCGGATAATGCACAGGATTAACTAAAAGCTAGCAATTCAAAGTATATTTGTATGTCACCTCGTATCCAACATCAAATAATGCACGAGTTTATCCAAAGATTGTCAATTAAAGGGAAAGTTATAAGTCGTATCGATACAAATATGCGCAAGACTTAGCCGAGATCACATGCAAAGAATTATTGGCTATAATCGGAGAGGTTATCATTCCAGGTACAACAAGTGATATAGGTAACCAAAAGGGTTGCCACACCAGCACAAGATTACACGGTTGTAGGGACTGTTCTGCATAAAGTATCCCCGGTGTCCCCACTTTGAAGACATATTCAACTGATAAATGTCATAATTATACAACAACCAAAAGGGTTGTTGTGTTTGTTGTTGCCTGTAATTTCATCCCAAATAGGTACAAGAAAGGATGACTTCTCTTTTTAGGCAACAACTCACTTGGAGATATGGTAAACTGCTATACATCTCTTTCGTGAATTGTGTTTATTACTAATAATTTTTGTTTGAGATATTGTCGAGAGCATCCGAGAGGATGAAAAATCTCAAATTAAAACCACAGGTGCGGACGACTCCAAAAAGGACACAACACAACGGGGAACTCTTTCTTAGCAGCAAAATGGGACATAGTCTAGAGAGGAACGTCAAACTCTCTAGACGCGAGCTAGATGATGATCACCACCACCACCACACCCCTAATAGAAGGTATGTGGGTATTTTTGGGATATTCTGGTTTTCGCTTCACCTTCAGGATATTTCTAAACTCATATTGGGGGTAGACTTCTTTTTCTTTCAAATTCGAGTGATAGGACACCTAGAGTTATGGAAATTATGTCCAGGTAAGTTCTTTCCTATGGATGTGAAGGATCTCACATTCATGGTTAAGTGATTACAAGCCTCTTTTCCATAACTCGAACAACTTGTCACTCATCATGAGCCGAAGATCGTCTGAAATAAAAGACTATCTTTTCTGCCTATCAAGTCGAACTACAAGCAGTCTGATTCCCTAAAATTTTGATCATATTTAGGCCGGGCTCTGTGTAGAAAACTCAACTGCATTCCAACCTCACCCCAAATCCCTATATTCCACAGCTTTTTGATTTTATCAAAAACTCTAAAACCGAGATAGCTTGTGAATTTTCTTAAAAATCGTGCTTACAATCAAGCTTTATGAACTACAAGTGGCCTGAATTCTCATGTAACCTGAGATATGTAGGAAACCTGATACCAGGATCCGGCCATAAATCCATGAAAATCGTGTGAAAGTCATCCTCTTTCATATTCGAATTTGTGGTCGGACAAAAATTAGGAACGCCAACCTCCCTTTGCCCAAGGTTACTTGCATCCGCCCTACCCAAAAGGAGGGGGCAATTGTTGACACCTAATTTTTGCCCTCCACAACTAATTTTAATCCTGAGTTTCTTCGATTTTTAATAAAATCAAAATATTTATTTCATCGAATAAAATGTTTTTCAAAATATATTTGTATGTAATTTTGTCATTTTAAGTAGCTATTATATATTATCGTGTTCAATTATACGATATTATGTAATTTGATTACTTAAATATTTATTCTATAGGATATCAGATTTTAATTAAGGAACATTTTGAAAATAAATATAATAATTAAAATCTTGATTTAAATATGATTTATTTCAAAAAATAATTTATTTGGAGATATATTTATTCAATTTTATTGAATCAAGAAGTTCAATATCAAACAAGGTACTAATTTGTATCGAATCTCGATTAAATTTAGTCAATTTATCAAATTTGACCATAATTAAAATCGAATTGATCACAATTGCCATGCGATTGATCAAATTGATATCCAATTTGGTTAACATTTAAATAAAATTGGATAAAAATTAATTTAATTCGGCCTTTTTTAAATGACCAAATTTCTACACATGCAATTTTTTTGGGCAACAAAATTGGCCCAACATAACAACTACTCAGCATCCCATCCTTTTATTTTCGCCTACCAACCCACTTTGAAACTCTATACCCGGCCCACACTCGCAATAGCCCCTCTCTTTCAACTTCAGAAAACAAGAGCAGCAAAACCCAATCAACAACATAACCAAAATCGCGAAGAACAACGATTGAATGACAACAATGGCAAACCCGATTCCAGTATCCACCGACCCAACTCCAGAAATGATGAGCCACGCTGACTCGACCTAGACCCGAACCTACAATGGGCAAAAACTCGATCTGTGACCCATTTTCAACCAACAATAACTCGTAAGCTTTTTTCCCGCTTTGATTTTCTCAGAAAAATGGTTGAATCTTCTAGAAGGTGTTAAGGTGTCATCCCAAATGGCTGATTTGTACGAATTCGTACAATTACAACTGATTATTCTTATCCCCTTTTCAAAATTCAAAATTACCCTTTACAAAAATCCTAAAATATCCCCCAATTTTCCTAATCCCACATCGGTGGATCTCAAACAAGAATCCTATTTTGTTCTCTATATAAAGGTCTCACTATTGAGCAAAAAGGACAAGTCTCGGAAGGTGAAAAAAGTCATTTTGAGCAAAAAATCAGTATATTTTTAATTGAGTATAAAATTTTCTTCTTCCGAAGGAAGGTTGGGGACTGCTCGAAACTTTTGGAGTCGTGAAAGAATCCTCTGGTGGGGATAGAGTCCAGTGTTAGCTCGTTCTCCCGTTTTGCTGCTCCGAAAGAGGTAAACACCCTTTGCCATTTTTACTTCTGTCATTGTTTCTTCATCCCCTTCTTTATAATGTAATTATAATGTCGTTTGTTTTCTGGGAGTAGCTGTAGATAGCTATGATGACCTTAGAATTAGTTTGTGATTTGTTGCATTATTTCATGGAATCAGTGTTCATGTCGTAATTTTTGTGCGATTATGTTGAATATACGGTCTCTTAATTGATTTTGTTGGTCACCTGTAGGTTTATGGTATGAATCAGCATATATATATTGTCAAAATTCCATCTTTCATTTCTAGTTCGCTATTTTGATTTAGTGTTTCTTGTTGTGTTAGGCTAACTTTTTTCTTAATTGTTTGATCCGTGATTTTAGCTTCATTTTTCTTCCCTCGGCTTTGCAATCTGTTGTCTAAACCTTAATATCATTAGTTAATTATCCACCCATTATTTCGTCTTGTGTGTTGCTTATGATTTAATCCCTTGTTCTCCTTCAATTAACGACTTTCATCTTAATAGTGGCTGCTAGCATCAATTTAACTGTTTCCTTTCGCTCGTGTTAGTCTAAACTGTTTTTCCATAGTTCTTCATTTTGACCCCTTTGTATGTTGCTTTGTGTTGGCTTAGTCCTATTGTTGTTGAGACTACTGTTTCAGCCTAACTTACCTATTTGTAGTATTGTTAATTTCTACTCCAACTTACTCTTTCAAATACAATAGAATATCCTTCTTGGTTCTTTGATTCATACTATCAATAGGAATGTTGGGGTTGGTTCATAAATGAGGGGTATTTCGTCCGAGGACTCCTCCATGATACTTTTGATATATAAAAGATCCTTTTGGCGTGTCAAAAAAGAGGAGTAGGATGAATTTGGTATATGTGTTTCTTTTGCCTACTTCTGATCAGTTTTTATTTATTGCGGTTAGTGATATTGCATGTTTTGAGTCTTTTCCCACAAGATTTTGATTAATGTCAAACTTTCATTTCCCTGTTTTCTCCTGCTTTTGTAACCATGTTTGTGATCCTATAATTATAAAAGTTTAATTTTGTTGCCTACTTTAGCATGACTGTATTTTAAAAGATAGATATTTTTTCAAGACTAGTAGTTTGGTTACTTAAACAAATCTCATCTGTTATTTCTCTAGTTCATAAGGAACTAAGATTATCGAATCTTGTTTAAGAGGTAGTAACCCATCTAAGGTTGAATGTTTCCTTTTATGTTGTGCTCGTGCTCGGGTCTATTACTCCTTTCCACGACTAATTTATAGATTCTCTTCATGTTTGTGAATCTTTCCGTAACATTAGAATAATAATTTATTAGTTTTATTTGCTAAGAACCATAAGAAGCCATGTTTTGAGTTTTAGTCGGTATTACTTTAATTAATTGTTTATGATTGTCTTCTTTGAACTTCATGGATTTTGCTTCTGTTACATTTTACCTGTGTATGAATATATTTAGATGAAACATGAATCCTATAGCTTGTAGATTGTTAAAGTTTGGGCATTTATTAATTCTTTTTTCTTTTTTTCTCTCTTTGCATGAATTCATCTTGGAGTTCAAACGAACTCCTTCCTTTCACATTTCGTCATGGACCAATATGGCACATCTTTCGAATCGGATTCAAAAGAAAGGTCAAAAGTCGATTACATAGCGCATGGCTATAAAGAGTCGAACGAAGAAGAAGGGGTTAAAGGCTCACACTTGAAGCGGATAAGAGACACAAAAATCTCATTTATTTATTTATTTTATTATTTTATTTATTTATTTTATTTATTTATTCATTTGTGCCTCGAAGCCAAAGTTGTATTTAATACAGGTGGAGCAAGACTCGAGCCAAAGTCTCGAAAATTAGACTAGGACAGGTCTCGTTGATTTGGGCCCAATGGCCTAAATTCCTTACTTAATTTCTCCTCCCTTTCCCCTTTTATGTGTTTATTTACTTATTCATTTTGTTTAGACTTAGTTAAAATACCTACTAAGTCGCCTAAATCTATTTTACACAAGTCTTTGCTAAAAAATCGATCATTTTTCAACAAATTAATCTTTTTAGAAGTTAATCAAAAGATGTTTTCAAATAGTCCGGATAACCGCAAGTTAGCGAACGTTTTAGGTGCCTAACACCTTCCTAAAACGTTAATAGGAACCGCTTATCTAGATTCTCTAACTTAAAACGATTTTCCTGTTTTAGATCGTTTGAAGTAACTCTCTAAAGGTTTCTTAATTTCTTTTCAAAATTAAGTGGCCACTTTTCTCAAAAGTCAAAATTTTCTCAAAACAACTATACCTAATTTTTACACAAAAAAATTTCTCAAGTCGGAGATATCAAAGCAATACAATTAAACTTAACCCTTACCTAGAAAAATTCTTCAAAGTTGATCAATATTTATCTACCACCTGGAAACTACAACAAAACAATACGATAAAAAAGATATCAAAATAATACAATCAAACTAAAATTTACACACAAAAATTCCTCAAACCCGATCGATTATCGTCTACAACCTGTAAACTACCACAAAATAAGAGTAAATTTCTCATATTGTCACTCAACTTAGAAAAATATCCCAATAAAGTCATTTATCTTTTTTTTTGTTCCAATAATATCATCGAACTTTATGCATTTTTCTTAAAAATCAATAATTGTTAAAAGTGACTCCAAAGATGAGAGAAAAATTATCAAAAAAGTCCCTTAAGTTTGAACTTTGAATTAAATGATCCTTATTAGTTAACAATACGAAATATAAATAACCTTTCAATTATAAAACTTAGTGAGTACAATCTTCTTTAAACTTTTATCTGTGATATTAAATCTAACGATGTCCACCAAAAATTACAATTAAAATAGTTAGAAATAAGCTTATATGTACTCTATTGATTTGGAAACTTAGGAGTTCAATAATATAATAATATTCTATATTTATTCATTTTAGGATTAATCTTTATTTTTGATAAAATAGTTCAAGTTAGTTGTAAGTTTCTTCTACTCGAAATTATTATCGAAAAAAAATTATAATTCATAAAAAAGACGATGAATTTCTGCAAAACGAAAAAAAAAACTAGGGTCTCTAACTAGTAGAAGAACCATATATAAATATTTTTAAGGGGTTTTATTTTAAAAAATAATGCATATTAACGGATACCATGATAATAACATCAATCATTCACTATCAAATAAAATTAGGTGATTCTGTATAACCATTTCATAACTTAAAAATGTTTTAAGATTTCAATATTATTTTATCAATCTTGTGATATTATTTCAGATAAAATTATAATATCGCCTCGTCAACATGGCTATAAAAACTGAATACATTTACCAATTTAGACAATAAATATACTTCTTAGTTATTTCATTTAAAATATAACTACTTATTTTAAACTCTAATTTAACATTCTTTGTCTTTTTAATTCGTTAAAATATTATGATTTGTGTCTTTTTTAATTATATTATGTACTTATTGATAAAATATATGGATATAGCGCTTTACTCGTAGACGCTTCTCCAGCTCTCTTAATTCGTTTTTAATATTATGATTTGTGTCTTTTTTAATTATATTATGCACTAATTGATAAAATAAAATATATTAAAAATTAATTTAATTAGTACAAAAGTAAAAATAGTTGGAGGCCTATTAATATTTCATGCAAAAAATAAGGACTATTTAAATTCAAATCTTAAACTTGATGAACTATTTTGATCATCTTTTGAGTCATTTTTAACAATTATTAGTCACAAACGAATTTGGATAAAAGCTAAAGAGTAAACAAGGCATAAATCTTTTGTTTTTTTCAAATAAATTCGTTTTATCTAACTATTCGATATTCTAGACTTGAATTATATAGTTCTAGTTCACATTGTGCTATCATCCTGTATCGAGGATGGATGCAAAATTTGATTTGTTATATGATTTCGGATAATTTTCATATCATGAGCTAACATTTAATATTGAGGTAAGTCCAACGTCTACTTTCTTTTCATAATGTCAAAGTTAGTCTCATCTTAAATATGTAGAAATTTATCTTCTTATATACTATTTTCTATATATCTTCACCTGATGAGTTATTTTAAGAGGTTTGATAAAATCTAAGGTCCATTATCCTATAATATCGTGGATAAACTCATTTAGGGATATAATTATTTACTACTAAAAATTTCTTTATTGTAAGAGCCAAACTCGAGATTTTAGGTTATCAGCGATGGACTCCGACCATCATACATAATTATTCCTTCTATTCATTTTTTCTTGTCATGTTTCGCTTCAAAGAGTCAATTTGACCAATTTTAGGAGCTAAACTGAATTAGATTAGTTAAATATTTTAAATTTAAAATTTAGATGTTCGAAAATTATACGAAAGTATTATAAATTATAGTCCTTCTAATATTAATATGATAAACAAAATACATTTTAAAAATTCTAATTAAAGTCTAATTTGACTCTTGTTAAACAAAACCGTAATAAGTTCTTAAAAGTAAATGAAATGAAGTCAAAGCTATGTGAGGAAGATATAGACAAACAAGTAATGACCATATATTTTCAGTGCTCATGGTTTTGGCCGGCCTATGTTATTTATGGCTCGATTGTGTATTGCTGACTTAATTAGGCCATATTCTTTAAATTCTGTCATTTAAAGAAAATATTAGTCAAATGTGTTCATAAATTTTCATAGGGGTAGGAGGAATTATATCTATTACAGCCTTTATTAGTAGGAAGAAATGGGAAAGAAAAATAGGGCTGCAAAAATTTTCAACCCAATTTTTGTCAACATGTATTCGTACCACACGCATATGATTTAGGGAAAAATTCAGATATAGCATACTTAAGAGCCTAATTATTAATTTTATAGCAACAGTTTGATAATTACATTTTATAGCAACTTATATTTTATATTTATAAAAAATGTTGCTGGAAAAATACATATACAAAAAAATTACTGCATTTAAATAACTGAAATTAGTTGAGCTATATTTGGTATGATTACCAATCAAGTAATTATGTAGATTCCTTTTCCATTTAAAACTCTTAAAAAACATGACTTTCGTTATAATTTGAGAATTCAAATTTCAGTTTTTCCCCTTTAATAGCTGCATCTTTTCTTAGCAATTTGTTCGAAACTTACCCTGTTTTGCTGAATCAAACTGGACTGCTTCTTCTTCGAAATCAACAGCAAGCGCAAAACGATGCTGTAATTTGATTGAATCAAATTCAATTGTTGATTCATCTGTTCTATTTGTTTGAATTCAACTGTTAGTTAAAAATACAACCATTACTACTGTTTAAGGTACATAATCATTATTGTTATTCAATTCATTTTTTTTAAACCAATACTGATGTGTCTATCAAGTTTTGGTTGTCGACTTTAATTTGTATGTCAAAAATTTGAAAAACAAATTCGAGTTAGAATCAAGGCAGCAGTAAAATTGGAATTCAAGTATCTGTTGCAAATTTTAGCTTTAAAGTTGTTTTAATGGAAAAAAAATCAGAATTCGAATATTGTTTTGAGGATCGTTTGTTGCTATTTTGATTGTTTTAACAGTAGAACAAATCGTAAACAACTTTCGAATTGAAGTTGATTCAATTTTTTTTCTGAAATACTATGTACATGAATGATCAAATGTATCTGTCGAATTTGATGATATTCTATGAACTCATACAAAAGTATAAAATATCTGCTGCATATATATTTTTTATTTGCTTAATGTTAATACTGCATATGTATTTTTGCTCTGTTGTCGGAATTATATAGTATAAATGTATATTTGAAAAGATATTTTACTTTAAGGAAATGTAGTGTAAATGTATTTTTTTAAATTCAGTTGCTGGCTGTGTAACTTTGTTTGCACTTAAATCTGAAAAGTGCGTGTTATAACAAGTAACATTTGACAAATATGTATAAAACATATCAAATTACAAATTATGTATGTTCCAGATGTATTTTTTTGATATGCTTAATGTTAACACTGCATATGTATTTTTTGATATGATTTATGTTAACATTGCATATGTATTTTTATTTTGTTTTTTGGAAATTTTAGAATATAAGTGTATTTTTTAGATGTTGGCCTGGTAAATTTGTCTTCACTTAAAGCTATAAATAGTATGTTAAAATAAGTGATATCTGATAAATATGTATATTTGTTTATTTATTGGTTAAATCAAGTAGAAATGGG
>NC_061114.1:220508824-220526600 GCF_002878395.1 Capsicum annuum | reverse complement strand
AAATATGTATATTTGTTTATTTATTGGTTAAATCAAGTAGAAATGGGAAGCATAACAGTCCTTGTGAAGCACTCTGGCCAATGGACGTACGAAAAGAACTTTGAAGAATATGTCACTGGTGCTATACCGGTGAGCACATTAGCAACATTCGTTGACCTACACAATGTTTTGGCATCACACTTAAGTGTGGATTTAACCAAAAGATGTATCTTAGTGGAACAGCAAATCACTGCTAATGCAGGGCAGATAGAAATACATAACGATATGGGTTTGAAGGTGTTTATATTGTAGAAAAAACTGATACAAGACGTGAATTGTCTTCCTTTATATGTAAGCATTTTGGATAAAGTTGTAGGGAGAAACTTGGCAAGTTCATCTATATGTGTTGCTGAAAGAGATATCAACTGTAACAACTTACAAACGGTGATAAATACAACAAATGAAGGAGCTTTGGTGGTTTGTGAAGATACACAAGCATTAGATTTTTTTGAGATGGATACTGCTGAGGTTATTATCTCAGACCCACATCACAAGCATGTTGAGGATGATTAGGTTTTCTTGACAAAAAAAATTTTAAAGTCAGTCATGAAGGACTATGCAATTAGGGAAAAGTTTCAAACGCGGAGTAAAAGGTCTAGTAAGAAAATGTACGTACATTCTATATCACTCTGATTTTGTTAAACATTACATTGGATATGTATTTTGAATATATTTAATCATGTTTGATGCAGTTATACATTATTTTGCAAATCAAGAAACTGTGAGTTCTTAATGCGTGCATCAGGCATGGGAGACACTGGAATGTTTAGAATTAGAAGATTCATACCTGAGCATACTTGCCCAGTGAAGGACAAGATCTATCCAAAGGTCCATGCAACTAGTATGTTGATAGCTGGTATGATTAAATAGAAATTCAAAAATCACAAACGAAAATACAGTGCGACAGAAATAAAAAATGACATAAAGGAAGATTTTGGTATGGATTTGACATATACTTTATGTTGAAGGGCCAAGAAAAGAGCGTTAGAAAAGTTGAGGGGTAAGCCATCAACATCTTATGGGAAACTGCCATCATACTTATGTGTGCTGAATACTACTTATCCGGAGTCACATATAAGAATGAAGAAGACAGATGATAATGTTTTCTTGTATGTATTTATAGCTCTACATGCATTCATTAAAAGATTCGATCATTGTAGACCAGTCATAGTTGTTGACGCTAGTCATCTGAGAGGAATGTATACTGGGGCATTTGTAACAACATGTACAGCGAACGGAGCAGGTTAGTATCATTTAATAATAATTACATTGTATAATTGGTTGTATTTTTTTGTATTTCTGTTGTTGACTTGAAAAATACATATAGCTAATTCATATATACATATTTGTATGTAATTACTTATATTTTTAAAGTTTCCTGAATGAAACATGTAAAATTGATTATGTTTGATAGCTAGGTGAAATTATATTTTATTATATGTAATTGATACCATTTCTGGTGGATAAAATTTTCATTTTAATTGACCTATATTTGTAATAAATACATATGCAGTTCCTAATTGTATTTAAATCGGCCTGCGCAAATTTTTTTAATATGAGCAGTTTATATTTTTTCTTTGGCATATGGTGTGCTTTATTCTGAAATGATGAATTATGTATACAGGTCATATATTTTCTTTGGCATATGGTGTGCTTGATTCTGAAAATGATGCATCTTGGACGTGGTTCTTCGAGAATCTAAAGGAAGCGTACGGGGTTAGACAAAACATGTGTATTGTGTCTGATAGGAATCCAAGCATCATAAAGGCTGTTGGTGATGTGTACGAAGATGTTACACATTATGCATGTATGTGGCATCTATGAGGTAATATGAAAAAACTTTACAGAAAGTCACACGATGCATTGTCGAAGATCTTTTATACAATGGCCAAATCATATTCAAAGTTAGAATTTCACATGTTAATGGAAAAATTTGAGGCAACTGATATAAGGGTGAAGAAATATTTGAAATTGACGGGTTAAGAAAAGTGGGCTAGGTCGTATGCAACAATTCACCGAAGATGGACTTTAACTTTAAATATGCGGAGTCAATAAATGGAATGCTTGTATCAGCTAGAGAACTGTCAATTTATGAATTTCTTAAGAAAGTTCGAATACTGTTAGCAAAATGGAATTGTGCAAATAGGCAGGAGGCTTCATATTCCTTCACAACACTCATTGGAAAGTTTAATGACATACTCAGTGAGAACGAGGCTTTGTGTACTCGTATGACGGTATGACCTTATTTGGATGCTCCGTAAAAAAGTACTTTGCATATGTATTTTTATTGCATAAGTTATTTTTTTTCGAAAATGCTGGTGTGCTTACAACATATCATGAAATATGGAATTCATTTTTTTGTATCAATGCATTTAATTTTTTATTTTTATGTCAGGTTGTACCAGCCACAGAATATATGTACATGGTACACGACAAACAAAAGCACTTCATTGTTTGCATCAAGGAAAAAAAGTGCTCATGTAATGCTTTTCAAATAGACGAGATACCATGTGCACATGCTTGAGTGGTGTTGGAGAAAAAGAATTTTGAAGACATATGATGTTTCAATCTACCCGTTGCCACACAGCGATGACTGGATAATTCCATAGAACATACGTGATGAAATAGTACTGCCTCAAAAATTCAAAAGACCTGCAGGAAGACCTGCAAAGAAGGATCGTCGAAAATCAGGTCGGGATATGTTTGAAAAGAAGAATATCAACTCATGCGGTGGTTGTGGGGCTAAGGGTCAAAATAGGCGTTCTTGTAGGAAATATCGCAAATGATGCATTTCTTATTCTGTATTATTTCTTGAAATATTTTTTTTCCAGTTTTTATAATAATGAACTAATTCAGTTTAGTTAATGCATTTATAAATCATTTGACAATTGAAGACAGTAATATTTGAATAATGGATCTATATATGTTTCAAAAGTTGTACATTACACATGTATTTTCTAGCAGAAGTTCATATGTATTTTTGACATAGTAAATGTATTTTAGGTCAAATATGACAACTTTGATTAACCAAACAAGTATATGATTCCTAATTGTTTAAGTGTTTAAATATATGTGACATATTCTGCAAATATATGTTTGAATTGCATAATGTTATTACTGCATATGTATTTACATTTTAAAAATACATTTGAAGTACAATTCATATGTATTTTTAATAAAAATATCATCATTGCATATGTATTTTGTAACTAAAATCAAATCTATAACTGCATATGTATTTTCTTGGAAAATATCTTTAAAGTATAATCCATATGTATTTTGTAGCAAAAATATCAACACTGTATATTTATTTTGTAAATAACTGCAATAATTTTTCAAATTCCACTTTAATTTAAATGCTAATTTATAATTATAGTTAAGGAATACATCCTCAAATTGCATATAGGGTATGTTGCAGTTATATTTTTGTAATGTTTGATTCTAACATTTCATATGTATTTTTATACTGAAAAATAATTGATTTATACAACATATTTATTTTTCTGCATAATATGAAAACTACATATGTATTTTTTAGGTAAATCTCACATTAAAAGGTAGAACTCCATAAATCTCACACTACATGTTATATTTAACAATGTAGGAAGGTGGTGAAAAATTTTAAAGAACAACAAAAACATAGTAAAATACATATTAGGAATGATCCATATGTATTTTTGCAATATTTAATTTTAACACTGCATATGTATTTTTAGGTTAAATAAAATTGATTTATACGATATATGTATTTTTAAACATAATATAAAAACTACGTAAGTTTTTTTTAACAATATCTCACAGTAAATGGTAGAACTCCATGAAATAGAACCAATTCAAAACATGAAAAGTAATCGGTACAATCAAAACCTACATCCATAAATTAGTTTCTAAAATACAAAAAGTCAAAAATCCATCAACCATCATACATCAACAACTTCAGTCACACTAGTTATTCTACTTTACCTTGCAGTCCTCAATGGTGCCTCGACATCACTAATGACATTTGCTTCTTATTTTCGAATACCATAATCCCACAAAAGTGCAGCATATCTTGTACGGAGTGTGTTGGGGTCGAACTCATTCGCAATAACTTTGTGACCATAAGAAAGGCACTCTGCATACATAATCATAAAGACACCACAATCCCTACTTAAAAGAAAAACCAAATCTGATTTAATAGTGAAATATATTTTGTACCAACATACAATTTAGGTATATGTAAATTCAAAACTTACAAGCTTCCACTCGGTTGTTGAGGCAAATCATCTTCAAATAAAACCTCAAATATATCTGAGGATTCTTTGTCTTTGTATCTTGGATGATTTTGAAGATCAATTCCTTTCTTAACATAGAAATCACAATCTTGGAGACATAATGAAATAATCGTTGCTATTTTCTCGATCTCAGCAAGAACAGCCGCATAATGACCACTGAATTCATATGAATCATACAAGAATATACACCTCTCTAAAAATGATAAAAACGCGAGAACCCAATAATATTTTTTTCTTTATATTGACCGGAATAAAAATGTCTTCCACTGTATGCCATGGCACTGCAGCATGCATACGGAACCCATTGATGTATTCAATAAGATGGTACTCCTGTCCTCCAGCATTAAGGTTTTGATGATCCATAGAATATACATCATGCAAAGATCTAATTACGTTCATAAAGTTACAGTCAACTGTACTGTATTTGTATGATTTGTTTGGCTCATTTTTGTACGAACTGTACGGCCCATACTTTGACTTCTTCCTCAAGTAGTATAAGCATACATCAATATGCTGCATTAGTGAATACCACAAAATTTAGAGCATTCAAATAAATTGTTTTGTAAATATTAAAGGGTATGCAAGTAAAAAATATATATGCATTTGCTTATATTAATGTAGAAGAATTGTGTAACAAAAAGTGCATTCTTAAAGTTCAGTTACATGCAGACAATGTTATGTAATAGTAGATGCAGCAGTATGTGATGTAGAATACTATATCATACTTTGAATACTTAAAAATACATATATGTTAAACCGTATGTATTTTCAATGTAACATAATATGTATTTTTAAGTCTTGTTACAGATGAAATGAAAAAAAATTTAAAATAATATACTGACCGAGTCTGTCCATGTCTGATCTGCAAACCCCATCATATAGAATCAATTTTTGTCTTCAACAGTCTCAACACCAAAATGCATCTTTGAAATTTCTAATTTTCCCCGCTTGTAATGATCCACTTTTCCTTTTCTAGGTATTTTAAGGAGATGGCAAACCATCAAAACATGCATTGATACAAAAAAAATAATTTGAAGCAACTCAAAAGAACTATCTCTTGGCAGTAGCTTTTAATAGGTCGGCAGAAATTCAGTCATTGAAGTTCTTGACAATCTTCGTATCTATTATCCCATCAATCGGGGGATACAAAAATGAATGTTTCTGGGAGAATATGCATATTAGCCCTGTTGAACTCCCTATATAATTAGAGAATACAAAAACTTAATAAATATAAACGTATTTGCAAGACATATTTTATAAAAAAATTATATATATCGTATTGTACTTACCAGCTGCTGAACCAAATTTTTTGGTGTATGGGGATTCCTTGAATTTTGATGGTCGCCCAATCCTTAACTTTGGTCTGGGAGTGTTAACTTCACGATTAGCAGATGGATGAATCATGATGCTTTTTTTATCGTAGACATTCAAGCTAGGTAGAAACTCATCCGAGATTGTGTTTTGTGAATCAGGCCACAAATGTTCATCCCTATGTTCATCATAGGTTAATTCTTGTGTATTAGGAAGTGTCCTAACCTGCTCCTCTGTAGCAAGTTCGACCTCTGAATTCACCAGTGAATTTGAACTCAAATCAGTGATTCCTCTGTTCATCTAACAAAAAAATTAAAAAAATAATATTACTTTTTTCTGCCAAATTGAACCTAAATAAACTCTATATATATATTATAGTAAGATACATACTTGAGCATGATCTTCAATAATAGTCTCAGAAGTTTTTGTATCCAAAATTTCATGTTCTTCTTGACGGTTTGCCGATGGATGTATGATAATGCTTTGTATTTGATAGGCATTTAGGCTCGGTAACATCTCATCAGAGATTGTGAATTGGGAATCAGACAAAATTATTTCATCAATTTTCTCATCACTGATCTGCAAAAAAATAAAATAAAAAATTTAATTGTCCTCTGAATTATTACATGACATGAAGACAAAGTTAACATCACTATACGTACTCGACAATCATGTTGAACAACCTTCTCAGAATATAAGTAATCCAAATTTATACTTCGGAGAAGCTCATCAGGGATTAATTGTTGAGAATCAATTTCAGCATTCATTTTTCGGAATGCAAATCAGTGTACCCCTTGAAAACAAGTTAAAAAATCAAAACATCAAACAAACATGTACTTGTATCTGTTTATATATGTGAATTCAAATGAATATATCTATGAAACATAATTATTACCTTTTTACCAAGCAAATTTGCCTCCAATTCCTGATCAACCTCCGAACTTAATCGTTGTGGTGATCTTTCGGTACCAACATAATCCATATTCTGGAGGACAGAATCTTTATCTGCATGTTGTTGCTACAAATACATATACAAATTGAAATAACCTATTAATACTTGAGTCAAACAAAATATATATTTTTTTTATGAAAATGAATATATGTATATACAAATACAATAAAATACATATTGATATGTAACATCAAAGTCATAAATACATATTAAAGAACATAACAAAAAAAATACTCTTTGTTAAAATACATATGAATTATTAAAAAATACATATGAGTAGAATAAAAATACATATGCAGTGTATACAACACATTAAAAATACATATTGATATACAACATAAAACTCAAAAATACATATTTATGAACATAACTAAAAAAACACTCAGTGTTCATATACATACATACATACATATATATATATGTAGTGTTAAAAAAATACATATGAATAAAACTAAAAAATACATTTGCAGTGTGTAGAACATATTAAAAATACATATTGATATATAACATCAAACTGAATAATACATATATTTGAACAAAACTAAAAACCCACTGTGTTTGAAAGTTCTATTAACCTCAAATGTAACTTGAATATAAACTTTAAAAGTACAACTAAATCTGTATTTGAACTTTAATATTTATCACTGTACCGTCAAAAATATTATTCGAAGATTGAACAACATCAGGACTGAAATGTTGTCCGAATTGCTCTAACCCTCCCTCATCAACATTTGATTTATCAGCTTCTGTATATCTACAAGCTGATCCTGAAAAATTAAGTCCAATAACATAATGAGTTATTATGTTGTCTTTGTTTAAGGCAGTCCAATAAGTATATATATTCAAATTCAACTAAGATTTTCAAAGAAAAAATTAACCTTGCTTTGAGCAAATGCTTTCTTCATCTTTTTGAAGTTTTTTCTCATCAGTCCACGAATTCCTTTATACTTGCGACGAACCTGTTTTGATACAAAATCAATAAACAAAATTTTTTCATGTAAAATAAATATTTGCCAAAAAATAATTACCTCATCGCGGAATGCATCAAAATCTTTCTTAGAAATAAAGGCTTCTTTCTAAACATAACTCTCAGGCTTTGACACGACTACTTCCTCTACATGAATATCTGGCTTTGACTGTACCTAAGGAAAAATAATCTAAGCTGTTTGCTTTTCTTTCTTCGTTTTTTAAGAAGATGCCTGTCGTGTTGGAATTAGCTTGAAAACTGGTGTCTTCATTCCATCAACCTTTGCAGTACGGGGAGCTGGTGTCCTAGTTTGGGTATGCTCGTTTACTTGCTTTTTTCCTTAAAGGTTTCTTCACTACTGGTGTTGATGAATCAACCTTCTATTTCTTCTTTTAATGTTCGTTGATCTTTCTTGGTGGTGGATCCTGGAAGTCGTCATCAGAATCAACAGAACGTTCATGTTGTATTGCATTCTTCCTTGATATTTGCAATTTTGTCAGCTCCTTTTTCATTGGCTCTATGTTTCTTAAAGACAACCTACAATAATAGGTAAATAATATAATATATGTTAAAGAATCATTTAAACAATTGTAAATGAAAACGTATATATGTATACTGTAAATTACATATGAATACATATGCATTTAGTAACAACAAACCTTGCCATTGTCATTGAACATAGCATTCATCAAAAACTCAAAGCGTGGACGAGGTGCAATCGTCTTCCAATTTAATAATCGGGGAATCCGATTATCAACCTTCGATGCAATCTTTGGTGGGATATTACAACAACACTCGTAAAGCCACACTTGAATAGCTAGTGGTATTCCCTGAATCAAATAAAATTGACCACCAGCTTTCAACCGGTTGTTCAAACTTCTGGCCAGATCTTCAAAAGATAAAGAACCCCTTGAAAAATCCTTATATCTTCCACTATCGACCAAATCGAAATGAAGACGAGGTATAACCACAGTTTCAACATTAGATAACACAAATAAATGTAGGAAACACAGGATTACAAATTTTTCAGTATCCTCATCATTGTTCTCCCTCCATACTTTCTCCATGAATGCTAGAAATAGTTGCCTTTTCTGTATAATTTCTTCCCCATTGAAATACTTCTCAACCATCCTATTTGGTACACCCTCGTCAAAAATAAAGTCATATCTATTTGACACACAATTCAATCCAGTTACGATAGCAAATTTCCTGGGAGTAAAATTAAGAAAGGTGTCATTAGCACAAATCAGAATACCCGAAGAAAAATTACCCTTCACCTCAAGCGTTATAACGCATCTGCACATCTGTGCTTGCACTACACATTGCCGCTTCTTTATAAAATAACCAAAAATATTATTGTCGTAAAAGTTTTTAAACTGTTTCTTGTTTAAAATTGCGCATATGCTTCCATAAATATTTTTGTCACTGTACGAGACATGAGTAGTGCAAATCTTGAAAGTTTTCTAACTATGAATATTCCGTCCTGCATAACCTATACAAAGTACAACTACCACTTCTTAATCTGTAAACAAAATTCAAGCACACAAAAAAAATATAGCATGGAACCAACACTGAAAAAAACATATCACATATAATCAAAATTACAAGTAACACTAAAAAATACAAATCAAGTATTCTAAAAATACAATCAACACTAAAAAATGTAAATCAATTATGGTAAAAATACAACCAAGACTGAAAAAAACATATCAAGTAAGCCAAAAATACATATAGCCAATGGCATACCCTATAGCAAATATAATGATATGGTAGTTAAACTAAAAGTAACATGCATATGTATTTTATCAGTTCAAAATATAAAAAATTCTTAAAAAAATACATATTAAATATATAAAAATACATATAGCAAAATAAACTTGTTCATGAGTATAAACCTATTTATTAACAGTATATTTTCATAATTACCCTATCATCTTCACAAATATATTTTCTACTAAATTTCCCCCCCACATATCATCAAAAACATAAAATACATGTTCAGTATTTCAAAAAATACATATAACTTATAACATTAGTAACATCTAAACTTATAGCAAAATACACTTACTTAAAAAATACATTTACACGAAATTTTGCCCAAAAAATTACCTCTTCATCACTATCTTCTTGAGAATTGTAAGCAAAAGAATTTTGCACTGCCTCATCAACCTTACTACTCAAAACTTCAATTTCTTGAGCTTTTCTTTTCTTTTCTGTCCCTTTTTTAATTTTTGTTTTCTTTGGAGAATGGTTTTTCTGCAACCTTTTTTTTTCATAATTTCTATCATCTTAACCGGATCATTGCAAAATTTTGACCTAACTTCCTTCGATGTGTGAGATTTCTGTAAAGAAGATGAAATGACTTTAACAACTTCTTCTTAAGTTAAGCCTATACTAAAAAACGGTCCACAATCTGAACTCAAATTTAAATTTCGTACGCCAGTAGTTTTATTTTGTGATTCTAGTGTTTGTTCATCCATTTAAGAAATCAAAATAAAAAAAAATTGATTTTGAGATGTGTTAGAGTCGAAAAATTCCCCCTTCCCAAAAAAAAATATGCAATAGCTAAATTAAGATATACCTGAAGTAGTTGAAGATTTGATATAGCTAAAATCATGCAAAAAGAGTAAAATTGAAGTTGTAAGGTTTTGTTAATGGCGGAAAAATGAAAAAATATCTTTCAAAAATGGAGAGAGAAGGAATAGTGGCGTGAGAAGAGGGGTAACTGAGGTTACTTTTCCAATGCGGTAAAAATAAGAGAAATACAATAAAAATATGCCATAAATGCTATGAAATATAATTTCATAAAATTAGTGCTATTTTTTATAATCTAATACATAGATATGTTACTCTATGTATTTTCCTCTGTGATTTATAGCATAACTAATCATATTGCACTAGGACACTTGCAAGAGCAAAACGTTAGTACTTCCTAATCTATTTTTCTCTTGTGATACATATATCACATAGTTTGAGTTTGCCCACATGTATCCAAGAGATGTCAATTGACACTCTTTTGCTAGAAAGTGACGTTTTCTTTTAAATAAAATTTTTGGTCTATTGCTGGACTATTTTATTTATATTTAAACAATCAAAATAACAATAGGTCCAAAGTAAAACATTGATCCGAGTACACAATATTGACCCGGCCCATACGTGGGATATGAAAGGTTTCTAAAAATTGAAACATAAGGCATTTCTTTGTTGACGTACACAGTACTCTTTAGCATCCCTCTCCATGATCTTGTCTCTCCGGAGTGAATCTTGAATTTGTGTTGTACTTGTTGTGGGCCTCTTATCATTGCTATCATGCTCTTTCTCACCTGGATCAGGTAAATCCTTCATCTTCACATTCCTTTGCTGTTTCATCTTAAGCTGAGCTTCATTTCCTTTCATTGAGCTGAATTTGTTGACCTTATTGATCAGAAAATTCTTTTTTTACGGTGATGTTGTATCCTAGTTGATGAGGAGATCAAATTGCTGTGAATAAAAGCTCCATCTGTGCTAGGGTGTTTAGCTTGTGTTAACACAATAGAATAATTGGTATACTTTCTCTACCTCTGGTTCTTTCCCATTGCCTTGTAATTGGGACCCACTGCTCTTCCTAGCTTACTTTGTGACTGCCTCATGCTCTCCTTCTTGTTACTATTATACATATGAATTGCCTTTCCTTGTTCTGATTCTCAAATTGGAGATCTGTGTTTTGTCCATGTTTACAAGCTTTCTTATCTTTGTTGGTAGCTCATAAAAATTATGATAATCTTTAACTATTTATGCATCTATCACTTCATTAGCTAAAGCATCTGTCACTGTATTTCCTTCTCTGAAAGTGTGTTGTAGTTGAACTTGAATTGAAGTGACCCTCTCTCTTATGTCTTCAATTTATTCCACTAGTTCCCATGGTACTTTCCACTGTTTATTTATCATTCTCATCAGTACTAGGGAATCAGTTTTAATTGTTACCTTATTGAATGCCTTCTCTTGCATGTAATGTAGAGTTTCTTTAATTGCTTTCATTTCTTCTTGAGTATTAGTTGTGACTCCCAATCCTTTAGCCCTTGCATAAATCAGATCTCTTTTATCGTCCCTAACACAAAAGGCACAAACACTTATTCCTGGGTTGCCTTTACTTGCTCCGTCAGTGTTATATTTGAGCGTATTCTTCTCAGGGAACCTCCAAACCACATTGCAATAATGTAACTTTGGTTTGTAATTTCTCAAAATGTACACCACTGTTGCAAATTCTCCTTCCCAATTTATAATCCAAAGGTACATCTTCTTTATCAGCTTCTTTATCACTTCCTGACTCTGCCACACCGAATCCCCATATTTGATATCTCCATGTATTCCTTCTTCTTCACATGTTCCACATGATAATTACTCGAATTGCTTTAAATATTGCTTCTAGTTTTGGTGATGCTTTCATTGTCCACCAGGCCATGATAATTTCCTGTAAATTCATGTCCCCTATGTCAATACCTGCAAAAATAGCAAACTCTCTCCATAACTTTGCAGCTATGGGGGATGTTAGAAATAAATAGTTCATAATTTCTTCCTCCTTCACATCACAACACCAACATCTAGAAACCACTTTTATCCTCGTTCTTTTTAAATTATCATTAGTGGCAATCCTCATTCTCCAAGCCCTCCATAAAATGAAATTTATTTTAAAAGGTAACTCTTCTGCCCATATCAACTTATAGTCCTCTCTTTTCTCCTTTTTCCGCCTCAATCGTTCCCAGGCTGACTTGACTGTGAAACTACCCTGAGTAGTCTATCTACCATGGTACATCATTTTTTGCATACCTTTGTGGTTGTATATTCTCAATGATATGATTAGCCATCTCTTTTGATTGTACACTCTTCAATTTCCTGTCATTTCGTTCTCCATTAATACGGAAATCCTTAACTTCCAATTCCTCTTCTTGTACATTGTCCTCTTCCATAAAATATAAAGTACCTTGCTTTGTCCAGTTGTCAAACTAAAAACTGGAATTCCCTGATTTAATCTGCCACCATATATTATGTTTCGCTTCTTCCCTTACATCCACCAACTTCCTCCAAACATATGAAACCCCTAATTCCTTAGTCAGATTTGGATGAAGCTTTTTACAACTCAGTCCACATAGATGAAGTAGAGATTCTAAAGTTCCACCACAACTTGTCAAAAAGAGCCTTTGACACAGTATGTAAGGATCTTAGTCCTATTCCACCCTCTTCCGGTAGGAAACACAAATTCTCCCATGACACCCAGTGTTTGTTTCTAGATCCAATAGAATTAGCCCCAAAAAATTAGCAAAAATTCTATGAAGATGGTTAATAACCCCCACAGGTGGATTCATAGCATATAAAAGATAAATAGGTATAGATTGAAGAACATGTTTAATCAAAATGTATCTACCCCTAAAAGATAACAACTTATTCTGCTACATACTCAATCTCTTCAACACCTTTTAAACCAATTCTTCAAAATGGCCCTTATTCTTCCTACCATAAAACACAGGACAACCTAAATAGATAAAAGGGAAAGATCCTTTCTTTATTCTAGTAATTCTTCTAATTATATTACTAACACCTGTCGGGACTTTATCATGTAATACAAGAAGCTCTTATCCAAATTTATTAACTGATCAGATACCTTTTCATATTCCCTTAGTATGTGCATCATCTTTTTCATTGATCAAGGCTGCCTTGAGCAAAAAAAAATTGTATCATCAGTATAAGATAGGTGATTGATCTTTGGACACCATTTTGACATACCATAACCCATGTACTCTGGATCTTCAAATAAGTCATTTAAACTTCTAGCAAGCACCTCTGCTACAATGATAAAGAGAGTAAGAGACAATGGATCTTCTTGCTTCAGTCCCCTAAATAATTGAAAGAATCTGTAGGCTTGTCCATTAATCAAGATAGTGTACCAGTTATTACAAACCAGTCTTACTATCATATCAATAATTTTTTCTGAGAAACCAAACCTCCTTAGGACCAGCACCAAGAATTTTCATGAACCCTATCATATTCCTTGGCCATGTGCAGCTTTACCACTACATTATGAAATTTGTTCATTTTGTGAATATCCCTTATGATTTCTTGTGCAAGGAGCACATTTTTAGTAATGTTTCTTCCTTTTCACAAACCCTGCTTAATTAGGAGAAATCAGTCTGGAAATACTTTTACTATTCTGTCATGAATAAGTCTTGAAATAATCTTACTAGTAAAAGTACTTAGACTAATAAGTCTGAGATCATCAAAGTTCTTCACCACCTTTTTTGGGGGGATTAGTACCAGATTAGTATGAGTTACATACCTTGGAAGCTCAAATCCATAGAAAAAAACTCTCACATTATTAATAATATCTTTACCTATTATCTCTCAGCTTGCTTGAAAAAACTGTCCTGAGAATCCATCTGGTCCACTAGCACTATCAGCATTGAGTGAGAAAACCACTCTTTTGACCTCTTCTACAACTGGCATTGTTCCCATTTCCAAATTATCCTCTTCGTAGATCAGGGCTAGAATACAATTAATCATATCATAGTTTGCTGGCTCTGGACCCTATTTGAATTATTCTTTAAACACATTTACTGCTTCTTCTCTAATATTCTGAGATGAGTTGATCATATCTCCTTGCATTGTGAGAATTTCTTTTATCTGCATCTTTCTTCTCCTTTCTTTCACAAAAGCATAAAAAAAAATTGTGTTCCTATCACCATCTGTAAACCACCTCATTTTAGCTTTGTATTTCTAATATTCCTCTTTAATTTTCAAATACCTTTTTAAGTTTGCTTCTGCAAGTTTCAATTCACTTCTACTTTCCTCATTGGTATGCACTTCAAGCTGTATTTCCTTCACCTTAACAATATCTTTCAGAGTTGCAATCTGCTAAAATATGTTACCAAATGTGTTATTGATCCAAGTATTCAGACTGCTCTTGACTTTCTTAATTTTTGTCTGAAAAATAGTAAATAGTGATCATGTTACCTCAATACCCCAACTTTCTTCCACCACTTGTTTAAACTCTTTGTCTTTTGTCCAAAAATTTAGGAATTTGAATGGTTTCATAATCTGCTCCTGAGCATCATTGCATATCACCTGCAATGGTGCATGATCTGAACCTTGTCTGATAAGATGATGTACCTCACTATTCGAAAGCAATTGCATAAATTTAATATTTCCAAGAACTCTATCTAGTCTCTTGAAAATATTGTCTTCCGCTATTCTTTCATTCCACCAAGTGTATATGCTTCCAATATATCTAATCATATTAAGAGAGCAAGCACTCATACAATACACAAAATCACTTGTCTCTTGTTGAGTGACTTGTAGGCCTCCAAGATTTTCTGATTCATTAGCTATCATGTTGAAATCCCCACCAACTAACCATGGGATATTAGTTTGTTCTGCAATATTTTCAAGATATTTCCATAATTTCAAGACGAACCTTTCTTTCTTCATGTATTCATTTGTGATTGAGGCAACCCATGCTTAGCACCTTTTTTTCCTTTTCCCTTTAGTTGTCTAATTTGTCTAGGAGATAAATCCCCACATCTACTAATTTCTTCAACATTTGTTTTCATACAATTATCCTCTTCAGTATTCTTCTTTTCTGCAATTTCATGTTCATTTAAAGTGTTTCTTTTTGGATTTTGTTGTTGTGCTATCTTTTTCTCTTCACTTCTTCCTGACTGTTGTTCCTGGTTACGGATTTGATGTGTGTGAGCAATATCTTCTCCTTTGTTTCTTCCTTCAATATCTAGTACACTCTCTTGAACATGTTTTGGAGTTTCTTCTGGTGAACTCTCTTTTTCATTCTGTATGCTTTTTTTCTGGTGATTTTGATGAACTTACTGACATGACTTCCCTTTCTTCGACATTATTAACTTTCCCAGATGACTCCTCACTCTTCTACTCCTTGTTTTTGCTACTAGAGCCTATATTAGATTTATTCTCTAGATGATTCTCTGTTCTTTTCTCTTAATCTTCACTTTCCTTATTGTTCCGCTGCTTCTTATCTCCCTTATCCTCTTCTGAGTTCTGCCCATTGTCTCCCAAGGCTTCAAATTTATTATCAATAGCTACGTCTGGTAGTTTAGGATTCCATGTCTTTCCCATTCTTTCCCTCTGATTTTGTCCACTTCTTCTATATCCACCCTTTCTTCTTTGTTGTTGAAAATCATTATTGAACTTCTTTTTTTCCCTATCTTCTAGTGTTGTTTTATCCTCTTCATTACGCACTTTCTTTATCTTTTCATGGTGTTGTTCTTCTTGTGACTTCTCTTTTGTATCACCATCTTCTTCTTTAGGGCATAAATCATGATGAAGGATGTAACATTCCTTCTCATTATGACCCTGTAACTTACAATTTTTGCAATATTTAGACACATAGTCATATCTGATACTCACCCATTTCTCCCTGATTTTTCCTGTCTTTATTTTTGTACCTATGTTAATTCTTTTCGAAAATTCCCCAAGAAGATCTACTTCCACCTTAACTCTAGCACAACTTGGCCTTGTTTTATTTTGGGCAGCAAGGTCAACTTGCAATGGTTTTCCTACTGCAGCCACCAATGAAAACACTCTCCTTCCCAAAAAAATTTGGTGGTAGAGTAGGAAATGATATCCATATAATAGCAATAGATGTTTCCTCCTCAGGGTTAAACAATGGATCCCACTTCAAAGTACGCATAGGGTATGACCAATGTTTATGTGTTATATGGAATTGAGGCTTAGAGAGAAAGAGCACATAATCATCCACTCTTGTTGCTCTAGTTAGAATGTATCTATTGCTTAATAACCCAATATTTACTTCCCTTTTCAATTCGCATTGCTTGGGGCTCAACCTCCTCAAATTTTGAATTTCTGGCCAACCATATGAAAATTTTTCAATCACTGCATATTGAAGATCTTCGTTAATAATCATTTAATGAATCTCCTCTTCCTCCAATGTCACCCTAGGTTCTCCATGCAAATACGCTATCTCCTTCAAAGGGATGGGCTTATGAATCTGTGTCATTGGTTTAATGGTGCCAACATACATAGGTTTGTTATTTTCTTTAACTCCAAACTCAGAAGATGATGCTAGTCTAGTCTCCACTAAAGGAGGAGGCTGGCCAACGGCCATTAAGTCCCATAATCCGATCAAAATTTTGATCAAAGTATATGACGGCGATGGATTTAGGGTTTTTTTTAATTCTAGAAAGTGACGTTATGTAAATATGTAAAAGAATTTTTTTAAAGCAAAGTTTTCATAAATTTCAACAAATTTATTTCTAATCATTCTCTATTCCTATTATATGCAAAATTATAAATAATTCATGAGTTTGCAATTTCTGAATATATAACTAGCATCCGGATATATAATACATAATTTTGAACTTTAAGAATGTAACAGTTAATTACTCCATTTTTGTTCAGACACATAATTTTAAAGTTGAGATATGTAATTTGAACTTTAAGAATGTAACAGTTACTTCATTTTTTCTCGGAGACGTAATTAGCATATGGATACATAATTTTAAAATTGAGATACATAATTTTGAACTTTAAGAATGTAATAGTTAATTACTCCATTTTTGCTCGGAGACATAATTAGCATTCGGATGCATAATTTTGATTACTGAGATACATCTGTTTCTATAACTATTTGATCAAGATACATGATATATTAACTAAACCAAAGGGAGATAGATAATTAAAATTTTGTATCCGAAAATTTATGTATTTGTGGATGTATCCGACCCTTTTTAAAAAAAAAGAGATTTAGGTAATTAATTAAAAGGATATTTTTATAAATGTATTTACATTATAGTGAATGTCTATCAATATCTATGAAAATCTATTTTGATATCTATTAGGATTTGAAGCATCTGTTTTTTACTCAGACTAGGAGTAAATTTCCCCTATAAATAGAGGGGTTTTGGTATTGTATTCACAATCTAATGATCTTTCATCCCTCGAGAAGAAATAAGAATTACTCTCTCTATTCTCTCTACTCTTCTTCTTGTTCTTTCTTGTTTATATTGTGTTAAAGATATTGATGATATATCATTTTGTATCGGTTCACAATGCGACATAACATTATGATCTCTCATCCTCAAAAGAAGAAATAAGAATCACTCTCTTTTCTCTCTCTACTCTTGTTCTTTATTCTTTCTTGCTTTATAACACGTTATCAGCACGAGACTCTATCATGAGAACTTATTCTACGATAAAAGGAAGAGATGTCAGGTA
>NC_061114.1:220480734-220505824 GCF_002878395.1 Capsicum annuum | reverse complement strand
CAACAAGTTTGAGTGTCTATGTTTTGGGAAAACCAATCCTAAATATGATTTTTCTCATATCAAGGTTTAAAGTTGAGACTTTTGAGTAAAAGTAAGAATCTCTAAGTTTTGATCAAAATAAACTATTTTTATTTAAAATTAATTCACCAAAGTAATAAATTTTCTGAAAGCTTTATAAAATTAGTATAAACGTTATTGGATGTAACGTATTATGTTTTAAAAAATTGACAGACCAAAACGGTGTTAAAATAGAAATCTTTACTGACAGTAATGTTTTTGGCTTAAAATATTACATATGGTATGCAACTCTGCTATATTAGACTCTGTAGAGTCGATTTGGCAGAGTGACAAAAGCTGATGTGGCAGAGTTGCAGAATCTCGTTACTGTTGGTAATGTTTTAAGTCAAAAACATTACTACTAGTAACGACTCATACTTTAATGCCGTTTACTGTTCATTTTGATCCGTTATTTTTTCTTTAAAATCTAATATGTTACTGTAAACAACGTTTTGTAATTTTTTTTTTAAAAGTATCACTTTGATGAATTGATTTAAAAAATAACTTATTTTGATCAAAAGTTTTAAAAATCTCAATCATATCACCACACTTGTCGGTGAGTAATAGAAAAATTACTTATGCATGTTACTTTTCACCTTGCTTTCCCATTGGAGCATCTGTTTTACCTTCAAAATTTCAAATATATAAAGTAGTGATAGGAGCATTTCCTTAAATTACTATCACCCCACGAGATTTTTTGTCAGCAAAGCTACTCTGTCAACCTTGTCATTCATCACATGCAAAACCTAAAACTTACACCTATATTCATATTAAAAAAAAAACAGAAGAAAAAAACTGCCATGAAGGAATCCTATTATTACAAGTCATCAAAATGATCATACTAACAGGGAAAAATAAATCCAAAAATGAAAAAAGACATTATATAATTAATTGGTCATCTACTCATCTTGATCTTCCACATGTACCATGAGGTCTTTGTCTCCCTATATTCTAGTAACTAGGTTCATTAATATCGTTTTCATACTATAATAAAAAGCATTTGATTATATATGAGAAATATCATTTTATTAGATGTCTGTTAGTTATTTTGGATCCATTTAGTATTTGTTTATAAATAAATCATCTGACACAACCCCCCACCCCCACAAGTGCTTCCCATAGAACAATAAAGAAACAGAAAAAAGAAATAAATGGAACAAGGAAACGGAGAATCTACAAACCACTTTTGCCCCCCTGCCCTACTTTTTTCCTGTCCAAAAACTATCTGTACTAACATATCTGCTTCAGGACAAATTATTAAAATATGAATTCAGCAATAAATTAAGGCATAATACTTCTACTCTCATATTTGGCTTTAGTTGATGAGTAGAGTACGTACTTCAATTTTGAAAATGCACATTTAGAAGTTCAACTTAGTTTCATCGGGTAATGAACACTCTAACTCGTCTTCACTATATCTCATGCATAAATTTTAAAAGTGTTTAGATGATCGTTTGATGAGTTAAAGGTTTCTAAATATCCCTATGGAAAGTTAAGCTTTTACTGGCCAGTTAGAGGCCAAATTTGAGTGTGCTTTAATATAAAGAATGAATATTTCAAATATGGACCATTCTACTTAAATCTTTAAACCCCATATGATAATATTTCAATACTAATTCTTGAACCATAGACAAGGACTGTTCATTAAAAATTTTTTTTAATGACTAATTATGCCACTAAAAACAATGCATGTAAACAAAGTTATTTCTGTTTTTGTGGTAATTCCAATGCTTTATTCTCTTGTTTGTCTAGCCCTTTTCACCTCTGCATTTTTAATTGTCATTTTGTAATTTGTCTTCTTCAATTTCTGCTCCTAATTATTCTTCTGTTTCATTGGGTTTTAGTTAGAGTTTTCTTTTTGTAAATTTGTTATCTTTTTTTGAAGTTCTTTCCCTATTTGGATAAGAATCTTTTTGTCCATAACAATTCTTGATCTGATCCAATATTGCTTTTTCTTTTATGCTTTTTGATGATGTTTGGCATTTTAGGTGAAAGGGTACTAAGAAAGATTTGAACTTTTGGAGAGTGGATAAAAGTGTGAAAAATTTGCAATTTTGCTGCTTTTTTTTTTTGGGAGAAAGAGAAGATGTTGTGTGCTTGTTCAGGTGAGCAATTCAAATTTGATGAGGCAGCACCAGAATCTCCTGAGTCATTAGCTACTAGGGATTTTTCAGCCAGTGGCATTTCTTCAAGAACTGGAACAATAGATTGGGATTCAAAACTTGATGATGCTCAAGTTGATGAAGTTGAATCAACTTTAAAAGAGGCACTTTCTTTGAACTATGAGGTAATAAGCCCCCCACCCCTTTAAAACTTATTTAGCATTGTGAATTAAAGATACGAGTCACTCAACTAATAGTTATTATCTTTTTTGAAAAAAGTTGAATCAAGAATTAATTGAGTGACCATTTGTGAAATCAACATGATTCATAGAGCAGACTCTATCTGGTTTGGAGTTGAGGAGTAGTTGCTTGATTGATGGTTCATTTGTTCACCCTATTTAGTGGAAGGTCTTAAGCTTTATGTAAGTAGATTTGGTTCTTTTGTGGTTGGGGTGCAGGAAGCAAGAGCTTTGTTGGGGAGGCTAGAATATCAAAGAGGGAATTTTGATGCTGCACTTCAAGTGTTTCAGGGAATAGATATTAGAACCCTGTCCTCGAGAATGTCTAAAGCCATTGCTGAGAGAACGAGGCCATTAAAACTGCGCTCCAAAGCTGATGTCGTGCCTGCTGGCGTGATGTCATTGCATTCGGTGAGTCTACTTCTCGAAGCAATTTTGCTTAAAGCAAAATCCTTAGAGGAGCTCAGCCGAATCAAAGGTAAAGCCGTGTATCCTTTATGTTATTTGGTTTTGCTATCGCTTAGCATTACATTTCTAGAAGACGGAAAATGTATTGTCAAATCCTAGTACTGTATGCAATTGACAGATGAACACTATGTTTATGTGTTGAGGGGTGTGTTGTCACTTTTTCGGTACTGATGTGGCTGCATATGGTTTTTAAACTCATCAGATGCTGCTAAGGAGTGCAAGATGATACTGGATGTTGTCGATTCAGCATTACCAAATGGAATACCAGATGGAATTTCTGAAGACTGCAAGTTGCTGGAGATGTTTCATAAAGCGCTCGAGTTACTTCCTAAGTTATGGATACAAGCAGGGTATTTGGATGAAGCTGTCCTGGCATATCGAAGGGCTCTAATCAAGCCATGGAATTTGGATCCTCAAAGATTGGCCTATATACAAAAAGACTTAGCTGCCACTTTACTTTTTGTAGGGGTTGAAGTTGAGGTTCCTGCTCAATTTCAAGTGTGGGGTTCAACAGCCCCTAAAAATAACTTGGAGGAAGCAATTCTTTTGTTGTTTGTACTCATGAGCAAAATGCTAAATGGTCAAATAGACTGGGATTCGGAAGTTATGAGCCATTTGACATTCGCGCTGACAATTTCTGGCAACTTCGAGTCTCTTGCAGATCATATTGAGCAGGTTATTCCCGGAATTTATACCCGAGCGGAAAGGTGGTATCTACTTGCTCTTTGTTACAGTGCTGCAGGTCAGAATGATACAGCATTGAACCTTGTTAAGAAAATTTCAGGATGTTCGGAAGCCAACCAGGAACCTCATGTTCCGTCTCTCTTGTTGGGAGCAAAGCTGTGTTCTCAGGATCTGCGTCAAGCTCATGAGGGGATAAATTTTGCTCGTGCAGTAATTAACTTGGCCAAAAATCAAAACGAACATTTCCTAGTTCAGGCTCATAAACTTCTAGGCGTCTGTTATGGAAACGCTGCAAGAGTTTCCCATTCAGATTTTGAAAGAAATTTCTGCCAAAGAGAAGCATTGGCTGCCTTAAACTCCGCTTCTGCAGTTAGCAAGGAGGATCCAGAAATTCTGTTTAGTCTTGGATTGGAAAATGCCATTCAAAGAAACTTGACTCCAGCTTTTAATAATGTAATGCGCTATTCAGAAATGTCGGCTGGAAGTACAGCGAAAGCTTGGAAGTTGTTGGCTTTAGTTGTTTCTGCAGAACAGCGATTCGAAGATGCTGAAGCCATTGTTGATCTTGCTCTCGATGAAACTGGACAAGTTGACCAAATGGAACATCTACGATTAAAAGCTGTCCTTCAAATATCTCAACAACAGCCCAAGCATGCCATAGAGACATACCGGATTCTGTTGGCTTTGATTCAAGCGCAAAAGGAGTCCACAACAGAGGATAAGGTACACATTTTCTTAACTTCCACTAAAAAAGTTTTGAGTATTTAATCTCCTATACCAGCAGAGGATTGAATTTATTATCCTGACAATCCAATATATGAAATCCACACAATTCGATATGTGGAACATGTTTTGATAAGGAGATTGAAGATCATAGGTTTCTTTTGTTTGTGATGCAGGTAAAATCTCAGAGAAGATTAGAAGTTGAAGCCTGGCTTGATTTAGCAGGATTGTACACAGATCTTGAGTCGTGGCGTGATGCTGAAATATGTATAAACAGAGCCAAAGCGATTCAATTCTTCTGCCCGCGGAATTGGCATGCAACAGGTCTAACATAACTGTGAAAAAATATAGTACAAAGTTTAAATGTATTCCCCGTTGCTTTGCTTACTATCGGAAACTAACCATGATTCTTTAAATGCCTTTAGGTGCATTATTTCAAGCTAAAGCAAGACATAAGGAAGCACTTGTTGCTTTCTCAGTTTCTCTATCAATAGAACCAGATTATATCCCCAGTATCGTTTCTACAGCGAAAGTTCTGATGAAGATGGGTAACGGTGCAGTCCCTATTGCTAGAAGCTTTTTAATGAATGCTCTACGATTAGAACCCACGAACCATGAAGCGTGGTTTAACCTTGGCATGCTTGCAAAGATGGAAGGATCAGTCCAGCAAGCAGCAGATTTTTTCCAAGCTGCACATGAGTTGAAGCTTTCTGCCCCAGTGCAAACTTTTGTCTGACAGAGCCTACTAATTCAAGGTAGATCAAAATGAAAACTCAACTTCAGCCATCCGTTCAGTATCAGTGAAGCAATCGAAGAAGCCTAGCAATTTGTTAATAGCATAGACATGCGTAACTGATTTATGAAGGCAATGATATTTTTCATCTTCGATCAAGAGGTCTATCTGGTTCTATAGAGTTCTCAACACGAACAGGATAGTACTATTTATCGATGTTGAACATCTCCTCGGATAGGCTAACATGCCATGGAGTAGTATCACTCATGGTATTAATGTGTTAATGTATATAACAATTAGTACATCTTTTTGCTGGCTTTTGGAGTAACATTTATACAAATGAATTCACATGATCACATGATATCTTGATCTCACAGTTGATTTTCTTCAGCTTACAATCAAGCACTGAACTTTTTGGCTGTCTATAGTTAACTGTTATACTGTGTGTAGTTAACTGCAATGCCTTGATACAACATGATTGCTATTACGAATTAATCATACAATTATATCCAAAACGATCATTATATATATTTCATACTTGTAAGGTAGACCGTGCTAACTTTTTTTTTATTCTTCTGATAACCGATCAAGAAGTTCCTGGCGATCAACTAGTACATGGAAGCTCGATTAGATAATTAATGTATCAGACTCAACCCTATTTTCCGTAGCATGCATTTCCACCCGCGTTGCAACTGATCGAGGGTGTACCGGAAATATTGATTAGACAATTAATGTATCAGACTCAAACCTATCTTTCGTAGCATGTATTCCCACCCGCGTCGCAACTGAGCGAGGGTGTACCGGAAATATTAATTAGACAATTAATGTATCAGACTCAACCCTATCTTTCGTAGCATGTATTCCCATCTGCGGCGCAACTGAGCGAGGATGTACCGGAAATATTGATTAGACAATTAATATATCAGACTTAACCCTATCTTTCGTAGCATTTATTCCCACCCGTGTCGCAACTGAGAGAGGGTTTACCGGAAACATAAGGTAGGGGTAAGGTCTGCTAGAACAATAATGATAATTGTATAAGAAATTCAAAATAAACTTGCTTGACATAGAGGCACGATAATAAGCTTCTCAAAGATAGTTGAAGTCTCTCCCACGAGCAAACGAAAGAATTAGCAACAACTCTATCTTCGGGATTCAACGAAGCCACAAAACAAGTAACATTCAAGAATGTTGCTCTTCTATTCTTGAATCAGATTTCACCTTTTGATCAACGTCTCTCAAATGTTTTTCAAGGGGAAACTCATTTTTTGAGTGCTTTTCTTTCCAAACAAAAGAAACAATATTTATAGAGTAATTTTCATGCAAGAGAAAAATATTAATTAATTAATAGTAAATAGATTCATGAATACTTTAAAACAAAAAGTAATTTTCTTTCAAGAACCTAAAACGTATAATTTAAAGAAGAATGAATTTGTCAAATTCATGTTCTTTGTAATTCCATACTTTTAACTAATGCATTTGTTTCAAAAATTAATTAAAACATAACTCAAAATCTTTGTATTTGTTTCAAAATTTATTGAAACACAACCTTTAACAATAACAATCTCCCACTTGTTTCAAGAAATTTTATCGTTAAAAACAAAATTCATTTGAGACAGCAATCTAGCAACATGCATCAATAATGGTGTCATTTGAACTTTAACCATTAGCTAGTGAAGACTTTCTAAATCATTGACTACTAAATGAATAAATCTTGAACTAAGTAGTTCATTGAATGAAGTAGAAAAATATTCCACGCATATTACCATTTTCTGGTGAAAATCAAAATCCTTTGACACCTTACAGTCATGTGTCCTGAATCCTTTTAGCTAAGTGCTTTAAGATTTTCCTGTTAAAATCTTATTGAAGCGACCTTCACTTCGCACTTAGTGCGGTAAATTCATCAAAAGTAACTTTGCATACTCCGACTAAATAATCTATGAATTTCATTAAGAGAAATTAATCTCATCCTCCTTTATAGCAAAGTATCAGTAAATCTATCAAGAGTGTTCCTACACACTCCAACCGAAATCAGTGTATAGACTTATTAAGAGAATATAATCTCATTCTTTTCTTTTGTAGGAATACTGTCAAATCTATCAAGAGTATAATTATTTACTCCAACCGAGATTGATCTTATAGATTTATCAAGAGAAAAAAAAATCTCAACTTATGCACATACTCACTCTCTAGGGAAAAAAAGAAATTTTATAGATATGCTTCACAATTGTAACTCTACTTGTTTTTCCCTTTGAACCCAAGATTACATTATTAGGTAGGGTTTTCATAAAATACAATCAATCTACAACAGGCTTTAGTCTCATCCCATTACAAGTTTGTACCACCAATTCCTTTTCTAACCCTTTAAACAAGGGATCTGCTAAATTGAGTTTGGACTTCATATATTGAAGCGATATTATGCCATCCTCCAATAATCTTCTCACATGATTGTGTTTGAGAGGAACTTGTCTTGACTTGCCATTGTAACAATCACTTGAAACCCGAAATATAGCAGCTTTATTATCACACTATATAGTCAAAGGTGATATTGGCTTACCCCATAATGGAATATCTATCAGCATACTCCGCAGCCTTCAATAACTGCTGAAAAGGTAGAATAATGCAGGCCAACATTAATTGTACCTTTCAGATACCTTAAAACACAAATTAAAGCATTCCAATGCTCAACTCCAGGGCTATCAGTAAACTTGCTCAAAGTTCCTACTGCATAACCAATATTTGGCCTGTACAATGAATGACATACATAAGACTCCCAACAATTTAAGAATATGTCAATTGATCAAGAATATCACCAGAGTTTCGCACTAGTTTGATGCTAGGATCAAATGGTGTAGGAGAAGGCTTGTCGTCAAAATGATTTAGAACCTTCTCAATATAACTTGATTGAGTAAAAGTCAAATCATTTGCTGATCTTACAATTTTGATGCCTAAAATTACATCAGCTTCTCCAAGATCTTTTTTTTCAAACAGAGAAGCAAGAAAATATTTTGTTTTTTTTACTCTTTCGATATCAGTTTCAAAGATCAACATGTCATCAACATAAAAACATATTATAACACCAGAATTTTCTTAAAATTTGCTAAATATGCAGATATCTCCACCGTTGATTAAGTAGCCATTAGAAATCATAACTTTTCTAAATTTATCGTGTCATTGCTTTGGAGCTTTTTCAATTCATAAAGAGATTTAAGAAGCTTACAGACTTTACGTTCTTGTCCATGAATGACAAATCCTTCTGGTTGTTTCATGTAGACTTCTTCGTCTAGATCTCCATTCAGGAATGCAATCTTCAGATCCATCTGATGAATCACAAGACCATGAATTGCTGCTACAGTAATCAAGAGACGAATAGAGGTCATCCGAGCTACAGGTGCAAAAATATCAAAATAATCAATATTTTTCAATTGAGTAAATCCTTTAGCTACCAAAAGGGCTTTGTACTTATCTAAAGTACCATCGGATTTCATTTTCTTTCTAAAAATCCATCGGCAATCAATTAGTTTACATCTAGGAGGAAGATCTGATAATATCCATGTATTATTAGAAAATATAGAATACATTTCATCATCAATGGCTTCACGCCAAAAAGGAGCATCATGTGAAGACATAGCTTCAGCAAAACTTTCAGGATCCTTTTCAACCAAATAGGCTTGGAAATCAGGTTCAAAGTCTTTTGATTTGGCTGATCTTGAACTATGTCTTGGTTGACTTTCTTCCAATGGCTCTACTATTTTCCTTTTAAGATGAGAAATAGAAGAACTTGAATCTTGTTCAAAAGAATCTTTTTTCTCGGGAAATATATGCTAAAAAAAGTTAGCATGTAAAGATTCAATAATTGTGTGAGAACTTGGGGTCTCAAGATTTAAAATCTATAAGCCCTATTGGTTTGTGAATAATCAATAAACACACAATCTACTCCTCTATAGCCAATCTTGGTTAAATGTTGATCTGGTAATCAAACATGAGCCAAGCAACCCCATGAGCCAAGCAACCCCATAATTTAAAATAATTTATATTTGGTTTTCGATTATTTCAAAGTTCATATAAAGATGCATCATGATTCCTGGAAGTAATTCTATTCAAAATATGACATGCTGAAAGTAAGGCTTCAATCTATAAATTTTCAGACATACCAGATCCATAAAGCATAAAATTAACCATTTCTATGAAAGTCCTATTTTTTCTTGTTGCTACACCATTTTGTTGTGGTGTATAGGACATGGTTAATTATTTTTCAATACCTTCTTTCTCACAAAAATCAATAAAATTTGACTTTAAGTATTCTCCACCTCTATCAGACCTAATTAATTTAATTTTCACACTCAATTTATTTTCAACTTCTGCTTTATATGTTTTGAAAGTCTCAAATGTTTCATCTTTTGTTTTCAATGGAAAGACATAAGTATATCTTGAGTAGTCGTCAATAAAAGTGATAAAATACCTTTTTTCATGACATGACAAATAATCCATCTCACAAATATCAGTGTGGATTAATTGCAAAAGTGTGGAAGTCCTTTCAACTGTCTTAAAGGGCTTCTTTGTAATCTTGCATTTACTACAAGACACTTAGTAGTATGATTCTTTCCACAATCTTTGATTAATCCATTATTCACCATAAGTTGAATGGATCTAAAATTCACATGTCCAAGACGTTCATGTCATAAGTTCAGAGACTCTACAAGATAAGCAGAAATATTTTTATTTTCAATATTGAGTTTAAACATTCCATTTACAACATAACCTTTTCCAACGAACATGCCATTTTTACATAAAATAAACTTATCTGCCTCAAAACTATTTTAAAACCATGCTTCGAAAGAAGCTTACCTGACACCAAGTTTTTTCGAATATCAGGAACATGCAATACACCCATCAATGTAACTATCTTTTCGAAAGTAAATTTCAGTTCAACAGTTCCTTTTCCCACAACTTTAGTAAAGGAAGAGTTTCTCATTTATACAATTTTATCCTCCCCCACTAATTCATAAGTCTTGAAAGAATTTCGGTTACCTGATATGTGATGAGTTGCGCCGGTTCTATCCACCATTCCACTTGATCTTCCGCTACAAATACTTCTGTGACCATTGCCACAAGATCATCTTTTTTATTTTTATTTGCTTTTTCTTTCTTCTTTTCGGCTTTGAAAATTCTACAATAACGCGCATAGTGACCAACTTTGTGACAATGATAGCATTCACCAGATTTAAAATTGGCACCATTACGCTTGAAATTTGTAGTCTTCTTTGTCTTTGAAATTTTTTTATTTATTTTTTATTTTCAGGTTCCTTCTTGTTTGATTTTTCTTCAACCATATGAGCTTACATGAAAGGTTCCTTCAAACTATTATTATCGCGCCATCGTGTCTCTTGTTCAATTTGCAAGTGTTGCAACAATTGTTCAAGAGTCAAATCTTCCTTTTTATGTAAGAGTTTGTTTCGGTACTCTTTCCAAGATAGAGGAAGTTTTGATATAATTGCACCAACATGAAAGTTTTCATCAAAAGCAATTTCAGATATAGCAATTTTATTAGCTATAAGTTGGAATTCATGTACTTATTAAGTGACTGACTTGTCATCAACCATTTTAAACTTCATATAATTTGAAACGAGAAATTTCTTAGAACTCGCCTCTTCTGCTAAATAAATAGCTTGAAGAGTGTTTCATATCTCTTTAGCATATTTGTATTTAACATAATATTGATCATAATATTTATTGGACATTCCTCTAAGAATATAATTCTTGCACAAATAATCATCATATTGCCACTTGGCAATTTGTTCTTTAATCAAATTAGCCTCATCAGATGCTACCTCAGAACCAGGAGCATTAGGACAAAGTTCTTCAAGAACCTATGCCAACTTTAATCGTCTTAACAAAAAATTCATCTTTTCACGCCATCTACAAAAATCTTTGTCATCAAATATTTCAAAATTAGAATTAGGCAAAGATGGAATACTATTTGGTATTGATGTAGAAGCCATTGAGACAACTAGCTTCAAATTGTTAGAACAATAATGATAATTGTACAAGAAATTCAAAATAAACTTGCTTGGCTTAGAAGCACGATAATACGCTTTTTGAAGATAGTTGAAGTTTCTTTCACGAGCAAACGGAAGAATTAGTAACAACTCTATCTTCGGAATTCAATTAAGCCACAAAACAAGTAACATTCAAGAATGTTGCTCTTCTATTCTTGAATTGGTGATTTCACCTTTTGATCAATGTCTCTCAAATGTTTTTCAAGGGAAAAGTAATTTTTTAAGTGCTTATCTTTTCAAACAAAAGAAACACTATTTATAGGGTAAAATTTTCATGCAAAAGAAAAATATTAATTAATTAATAGTAAATAGATTCTTGAATACTTTAAAACAAAAAGTAACTTTCTTTCAAGAACCTAAAACGTATAATTTAAAGAAGAATGAATTTGTCAAATTCATGTTCTTTGTAACTCCATACTTTTAACTAATGCATTTGTTTCAAAATTAATTGAAACATAACTTAAAATCTTTAACCGATGTATTTGTTTCAAAATTTATTGAAACACAACCTTTAACAATAACAAGGTCTATACACACATTACCCTTTTTGTAACTTATGAAATTACATTGAGTACGTTTTTGTATTTTCTTCATTTTATTTTTGGCTCTACAATGAGTGGTGGTACAATGAAGTTGGGTTGAGTACCATGAGGTCTTAAGTTCAATTTTCAATATAGACAAACACTTGGTAATTTCTTCCATCTGCTGTAGCCTTTGTGGATAGAGTTAGCTCATACCTCTTGCATGTGAGAGGTGACATGTACCTGTGAAATTAGTTTAGGTGTGTTCAAGTTGACTCGGACTCCACAGTTAACCAAAAATAAAAAGCTCTTCGACGTCGTAATAACTTACTATTACGTTGACCTTATAACATCCTCATTATTTAAGAGTTGTTTGGTGGGATGTATAAGAATAAGGAAAAATATAATGTATTAATAATGCTAGTATTAGTTATACTTGTAATAATAGATTATTTTTTATATGGTATTTGATTTGGTGTGTTAAAAATGACTTGCATTGCATATTTTTAAATAAAATAATTATTTACAAAAATATTTTTCACAGATATAATGAAAATGCAGTAAAAAAATTTGTGAGGTACTATTGTGTTTTATACATGCTATGCATTGCTAATACTAAAATTTCTCATGTATTAATTATGCATAGCATATACTCAATTGAAAAAAGATCTGAGGTTTGAGTTTTGCATATCGAAAAAGGAAAAATCTTTGACAAGGAGCACTGTCCTTGGACTTATCTGATGTGAATTTAAATTAGTTGAACTCCAATACAAATATCGGATACCGAAAAAAGTATCAAAGTATTGTCAATAGAGAGAGTTGCTAAACGCATTAAAGTAGCAAGGTCAGCAGTAAGTCCAAGTTAAAAATAGCTCAAGTGTGAACTAAGCTGACCGGACGGGCGATGACTAATCAACGGACTCTCCGGCCAACCGAAACCCTACAACTGGAAACGGGACTCTCTCTAATCCCACGCATTAAGCTCTTACTAACAATCTACCGCGCCGACAAATCCGTTTCTCCCATCGACGAATGGAAGTTCAAGCGATCACTAATCGACTACATAAAATCATCATTCTCCATCACGGTTCTCGAGGAGGACCTCCAAATTCGGAAATTCAAAGACCTCAACAAGCGTAAACGGGACGAACCGGTGGCGAAAGGCCGAGTTTTTGTGCATGATTTAGGGTTTATGGAGAAGGTGATTGGTGAGAATAAGGCGGAGGAGGAGGAGAAGTTTGTGGAATGGAGGAGGGGATTTGTGGATAAATTGGATGGAATTGAGTTGAATTTGGAAGGTGTGAAGTTTAAGTTGAAGGTGGATGTTCCGAAGTCGGATGATTTTGAAGGAATGAACAAGGAGTGGGAAGAGAATATTGCTTTTGGTGCTCGTGGTTAGTAAAATTTTTATGTGTTTTTTGTATTTTGGATATACTGCAGTTGAATAGTAATGCTGGTAAACTTGCTTTATATTTATTTAGCTAGCGTTTGGTCGTAGATTTTGGATCAGATTTTGAAAATTAATGAAATTTAAATATTTTCAAGTTACCAAAAAGTGGTCTGAGCAAGTTTTTTGGGAGGTTTTGCTTATGCGTTTTAGTATTTTGGATATAATGCAGTGGAATAGTAATGCCAGTACACTTGCTTTACGTTTATTTAGCTAGCGTTTGGCCGTAGTTTTTTGAATCAGATTTTGAAATTTACTATTCAAATAATTTGTTTGGCGTTGAAATTTGATCTCAAAATCTGGTCTTCGAATATTTTCAAGTTCCCAGGAACTGGTTTAAGCAAGTTTCTGGGAGAAAGTTCATTTCCGCTCCTTTTCAAAGTAAAATGCATGTCCAAACACAACTTCAAGTTCCAAAAATCAAAACTTTAAAAACTCAAGTTTTCATGTTCCAAGTTTCAACTTTGAAAAATGTATGGCTGAATGGGAGGAGTTCTAGAGTGAGAGTTGTATGTTAGTAGAAAATGTCCGTTAAAGAATCTAATGGAGCGGAGTGGATTTTGATGTATATGTCGTTGCTGTAGTATTCGGAAGAAGAAAATAAGAATAGTGAAGAAACTTGGTTGTTTTCGTTTATTATAAGAAGAAAAATATCCTGTTTTCACTTTTCTATATGATTTGCTCTTAGGGTAGAAGTCCATCTGCCTTAAAAGTGATGGATCAAATGTGATACATAAATATGAAAATCGGGCTTTTAACTTCCAATGAGGAGCTAAGAAGAATGCATGCTAAAGAATAGAACTTTTAGTTGTTATGTGGTGTAAACGAAAGACTTTTTGTTCTGAAGCTGTACATAAAGGGTAAGAAGCTGAAACTGCTAACAACTTGAGCTCACTCAGCCTAATGATATCAAAGATTCTGGCTGGATAGTTAGATAAGAAAATCGGGCTTTTAACTTTCAAATGAGGAGCTAAGAAGAGCACATGCCAAAGAATAGACCTTTTAGTTGTTATGTGGTGTAAATGGAAGACCTCATGAAGCTGAAACTGCTAACAACCTGTGGTTGCTGTATTTTGTACGAGCTAAAAGTACTTGGTTCCCTGTTATAGTGTTGATGAAATTCACGCCTGCTTGATATGATGCGCCAGTGTAAATCGTTCATGCTTTTCACAGGATTGGTACCTTGAAGTAATTGTCTCAACTATTTTCTTCTTTACAGGATATCAGAGGAGTGAAAGGATGCAGCCAGATACAATCATATTGAAAGGTATGCCATCACGATGGTTCGCAGAGACGAGGGTCTCATCTAAGCCCTCAATGCTGGTTACTCATACAATTCTTTCTGCACTTGGAAAGATACGGTAAATGCTACTAGTTGTTTTTATACTATCTATTAGACTGTATGAAAAACTATTACCTGTTTGACATTTGAGTTGTTTGTTATGATGAATGCTGTCTATTTGGTCATGGATGCTTGCAGCAGCTAGCTTCATGTATATCTTGTGCACCTGAGAAATGTATCTGGTGCTTTTTTTAGCCTTTTGTTAAGAAAAAGTTTTCTAAAGCAATATTGATACCAACGGGAAGTTCTGAAAAAGTTTTTTATTTTTAGAGATGTAACTACCTACCAATTTATTAAACAATCACGTCTCAACTACGTCTAACTATGTGTTGTGTAGAGCTGGAGACTACCTTATTCTGTATTCCGCATCCCTACTTTTCCCTCTCTTTTGAAGTGTCTGCTATGCCCTTATTTATTTCATTATTTCCATTGTGCAAGAAAGGGAAAAGAACTTTCTGATTGCTCACCCTCCATTTCCATATTTTAGCTGTTAAGCTTATCATATATACTTGTAAAAATTTTGGTAATTCTCATCTTTCATTTTGCTTATCTCATTTTTTCTTGGATAGGAATCTTCATGTTGCTGAGGACAATGATATAGGTGACAATGCCAATGAAGAAGACATAGTTTCTGGTCTTCACTGTAAAATTGTAGTGCGGTTTGAGAATCACAAGGACTTCTATGACGCCTTGAAGGTTTTATGTGGTCGCTCATTGCAAAAGGTATAATTGTTTAGGTATCAGCCTATTATTTTAACCTTTCTTATTGTTAGCATCCTATGGTAATTGTAAGAAATGAACAAGGTTTTACATATTTAAAAGGAGGAAAAGATTGAGGTGTGTCTACAATCTACACTGTAATTGATGCTTTGTTGAAACATATGGGAGAAATGTACTTTATGGATTAGGACTAGTCTTTCTCATCTTCTTTAGCACTCAAAGATGTTTATGAGTGAAATATCTAGCATGTGCTCGGACAAGTGTAAAAACAGTTGAGACTTACTCAATTAATGCTTTAATCAGTTTTCATCAAAAAGTTTAATGCTTTATTAAGTGTCGCAAATTTTGGTACTTTCATACCCCCTTTATCACATTTTAATGTGAAACACTTTCCTTTTAAGTCTTTCTCAAAAAGAAAGATACCTATCCATATCTAGAAATAGTCTAACTTTAAACTTCCCATTTTACCTTTGATGACATGATCTTATAGCCATATGTCTGTGACATATTTTTAGATCTTATGTACTCCAATTTTAATGATACGTTGTGCTCATTCTCGAAAGAAATAGATTTTCATTTGATGCTGTTGGTTATTGGTTAATCATGTGATTGATAATTGTGCAGCAAGGATCACGGCTCAGAGCTGATTATGATGTGACTTGGGATAAAAACGGATTCTTCCGAGATGCTAGACATCAAATAGAAGAAAGAAAGAGAATTCCAGCAAGAAGAGTGGAAGAAAGAGATGAAGGTCATAGGCAGCACTCACGAGTTTCTCAATTTAGTTCTGAGGAAGGACGGCGGAAGAGATTTAAGGTCTAAAGGATACACTTTTAGATACTTCTCCTTCATTATTTGTGACTACAACAACTGTGATTTATTTTCTCTCCATCTCTTGCTCTTTACCAAATATGGCGGAAGTGAAAAAGGATTCAAAGTGGCACATCAGTTTAGGTAGGAGATTAGACTGATTAAACAACCTCTTGTCTGAAATGCAGGAATAGGGACAGGAGGGCTATGTTTGTCACCTTTGGAGAATTCCCTGATCAAAGCGGAGACCTGAAGATGATATATAGTTTTTAAAGGGACGACCATGTTAAATTATCTGATTCTGTTATGTGGCTCCATTTTTACAGGTATATGTTCCTTCTACAGAGCCCAAGCTGTACTTCTTCCGAATTAAAACAATATGTCAACTTAATTTAATCTTGAAAAAGCTCTCAAGCATTCTCAACCCACACACCTGTCGCTGTTGCTTTGCTATGGACAAGTCAAATCCTTAAATTCTACAGATTTCTGCTATACTGCCACTTAAAGAGAGAAAAGGATAAAAGAAGAGTAGGAGAAATGAATCAATTTATTTAATAAGGAGTAAATTGTGCTTAGAGAAAATGGACACACTAAACTAATTTATTGGATGCTGTTGAAAATTGAGATAGAAAGTAGGAGTTGCGAATGTATGGAAGCCAATGAAGAAAACCATACGCACTAAGAATAGAGACGGTGATGTCACATGCTAAAGCAGAAAGATCTAGAAAGGAATAACAAACTTTGAGCCTTTAGTCTTACCAACTCCAGAAAGCTGAAGACCCAATTCCATTTGGCATTAGTCTTACCATTATGATTCAATGAAAAGAATGAAGAGTATGTTCTCCGGGAGTTGCTTATATCATATACTTCTTAGTGAGGTTGGATAGAAGTTAATTGAGTAGCATATTAATTGGGTCTATTGGCTTTTGTGGGTATGTGAGGCATTTTAACCTAATCTTACTGTTCAATTGCCACACTTAAATCCAGTGGCAGGGTGCTTGTATTGAACAGCTGTATTAATTGGGTCTATATGCGCTATAGGTTCAGCTAACTGCTTTATTGTTTGCTCAACAAGAAGTCGCCAGGTGTATAGCCGGCCCTACGTCTTCTTTATACGTGCCCATGAGACTTGAATAATTTATTTGTACACTCTGTTTTGGGAGGGGTGATTAAACGGGACATGACGCAATTTCAGCTTAAGGAGGACATGGATTAGGGTTGTAGGTTAGTAGGAAGTAGAGCGTTGTCTCGCTTATCTTTCTGTACTAGTAGGTGTAGTATTACTCCCATAGATTCTTGTCCACCGATGTCTGGTACTATATGATGTTTCTTGCCCTTCAATCATCTTATTATTTTGTTGGAGTTGCGTTATTTTTTTTTTCCAGAATGCTTTAACATGCTTTCTGTAGTATTTTGCCTTGGCTTTCTTCGCTCCCTTTATCTCCTTTTTTGACCTGCATTGAAATGCTTTTCCTTGAGCCAAGTTCTATCAGTAACAACCTCTCTACTTCTCAAGGTAGAGGTAAGGTCTGCGTATCCTCTACCCACCCCAGAACCCCCTTGTGTGACTACAACGGGGATGTGTTGTTGTACACTTTGTTTTGGAAACTCCAGTTCACATCACTTGTTTAGCAGACCCTTCAACCAAGGATACATGTAAGAAGGATATTGCTCTGGTTAAGTTCCTTTTTTATCTTTCAAGTTCTATCGTAAATTTGTAAATGAAATAGAGAAAAGTTGGAAAGTAGTAACAGCAAGAATCAAAGGGGTATAGTTTGAAATTCTTTTCCTAATTTATACTTGTATAGTTAACTTGATAGAATTTAATTTTGAAAGGTGATCATATATTTCGGAATACTAGGTTTTGTGCTTCACAAACTTGGGTGTTACCTAATGTTTCCTGAAAATAGTCGCCCTTCAGTTGCGCAAGGTCCTTTGGAAGCCTAAGCTCTAATCTTCTTGGGAACGAATTTTGTTACCAGTTACCACAGCTTGAATTCAAGTTTTGAAAGCTAAACTTTTGTTTCTATCGTTCTGCACTTTGTTCAAGTTTTGCCTGCTGCTGTCTTTCTGGTTATCGTCCTCCATTGTGTTAAATGAAAGGTTAATTTTCTACTCAATGCCCTTCTCACATCATCTTTATTTACTTCTTTATCTGGATTGATTTGGTGTTAAATCTCCATGGGCTCTTAATGTTCCCTATATGCTACTATTACTATTTACTACTACTTGTATTTCATCAATCAACTGTGCCTCAATTTTGAACTATTTGTATTCAACAAATAAATGCATTTTTATTATCATAAGCTGCAAAAATTTAACGTCTCTCTTACTAAGATGATGGCGTATTGATACACTCTAGAAATTGCTAGTGTGTCCAAAATTTCAAGCTTAGCCCATCCCCAACCTAATACTTCTCTAACCAACCTGTTGTGAGCTAAAATTTCTAGCTCATTTAATACAATTGTTTATATCCATTTGGTGTCTGCATACTCTAGCAATAGAATAGCAAGGTACCCTTCGTTTACGCTGTGTATGTCATAAAAAAATTGTGCGTAATACATAGATAAACACCTTAATTCGACCACAACTAGTAACTAGTTACTAAGCACTTCAAAATTGAGAATGCACATCTAGGTATTTTAACTCATCCTCACTGTCTTTGTGGACGCTCAATGCTGATTTCACACATAAACTTTGGAGGTTTTTAGATGATCATTATGCAAAATTGGAGTGTTCAATTGACACGTTGAAGATGTAGACGATTTGAGGAGTGTTACGTTGCCAATTGAGAAACGCTATTTCTATTATTTAATTTGTTGTGGGTAAGATCAATTTATGTCATTGTTCTCAGAATAGAAAAAAAAAAAAAAAAAAAAAGTAAAATAAGAGAAAAAGGGTACATTTCGTATTCATTTTTATTGGAAGTTTAGGCCGCCACGTTAATGAAATTTGCAAGATATGGACGACAATTAAATACCATGTAATGGGCCCCAATAAGGATTAATGATTATTTACAGTAATTAAGAATTTGTTAGTGAAAATTTGAAGATCAAGTTTGGTGGCTGCTAACACCATTAGCTAAGTCATTAGTATTATTATTACATCTTACATGAAAATATTATGTTCAAATTGTGATAATCATGGGCATAGACTTGGCCAATCAGATAATTTTTATGCTTCGATATCTTGTCAAAGGTCTTCGATTTAGTATTACGTTGCATAAGATAATGTGTGTTTATCGATAGTTTGAATTTTATTTTTCACTAGAAAATGAAATTGGATGTAGAATAATGATTATTCTAACTTGAACAAGATACAGAATGTTCTTTTTTTCTTTGCCCTCTTAACCTAAGTTGCCCGGATTCGTAAAAATATCGATGGGTTTTCGAATCTTTCAAAAATAGTGCATAATTGAAGGATCTAACATGGGTGCGGCAACATTTTAGAAGAGTTCGAGCAATTAAACTTTTTACCCTTAGAAGACTGGAATTTTCTTCTCTTTGGCTTTAATGTGAGATCATCAAGGAATATGATGTGATAAACGAGACTTTTATCATTTTAATCAAAGGTTTCGAATTTTAGTTAGAGGAGTGAGAGAATTCCCAATTAAAGGCATTTCTAACTTTAATTGACTTTATACGGCGTGAATCTAAATTAATTGAATTAGTGAAATTTGGATATCATTTATCAAATGGTTAAACGAAAAAAATGTGTTAGGTTTATAAAGAAACCATGATATGGGCTGATTATTATTGTGCTTATGCAATGAAAGGGATAGAAAGGTAGTGTAAATAAGCAGCCCACAGGTTTTTGTCACTTAGAAAATAAAAATAAAACGTATTGACTCAACTGCTCTTTATTTTAGTGAAAATTATATACACCAATAATAATAAATAAAAGAATTACAAGGAAAAAAGACGACCAACTTATCTGGTTACTATTTTTTATTCTTTGAATTAAAAAACAAAAGTCAAGAAGGAAGCAGGTAAATGAAATCATTTTTACGAAATTAATTATTTACTAGAGTCTAAATGTTACTTACTCCACTACTAAGGATGTATGATTTCACACGTGGTAGCGGTGGGATTACTCCATTCTTAATCAGAGGTCTCGGGTTCGAGCTCGGTTATAGAGAAATTTTTGTTGGGAGTGCCCCAGAATAGGTCCTACAATGCGTGATTCGGATTAGTCGGGGCTTTAATGCGGGTACCGAACATCGGGTGGAAAACCAGAAAAGGTATGATTTTTTCAAAACTGTGTTAACAACAATAACGTATTGAGTGTAATTTCATAAGTGAAGTTCGGGAAAGGTGAAGTGTACGCAAACCTCACCCTATCTTTGTCGGATAGAGAGATTGTTTCTGATGGATCCTCAACTGAAGAAAATAGTTTTTAAGAACATGATTTGTCAAATCTGCCTAGTTTAAATATATTATAATCCTCTGATAAGCACACTAGTTATTTTTATTCAACATTTTGGATAGCTTCAATGGAGTAATTCAAAGAAACATGGCTGATTTTCTGATCTAAAATGGCAATCACATTGTTTAAGGAATTTTTTAATGTTCGCGTAATTAATATTCTATCATGGCTAGTGGACTTTGTGGTGAAGTGGTGAGAACACTTCACCCATAATCAGAAATCTCAAATTCAAGCTTTGTGTATCGAGAAAATACAGGACATCAGATGAGAAATAAAATAAAAAAGAGCGGGATGTTCTTTTATTTTATACTAAACAAGTCTATGATTAGTCGTATTTTTAAAATGAAATCTACAAAAGAGTTACTGAAATTACCAAGCATTGGTATTTTGTCAACTTTTATGTGTGCTAAAATTTTTGGAGGATCGTTTACTTGTAGCAAGAGCGTGAAAAATTGACCGTTGCTTATTTAAAAAAAGGTTGTTAATCTTTTTAGATATAAAAAGATGTGATGTTGTAGAGAAGTGTGAGTATGTTTTGTTAGCTTTCTTCATTCCCTCTAATAAAAAAAATAATAGTTCTTCCTTACTTTTGTATTTAATCTCTTTTATCTTATCAAGTTCATCATAGCTTGTGATTGTGAATTACAATAATCAGATAGTGTATTACTTTATCATTTGAGACATAAAGGTTGAAATCAAAATATTCCAATATTTATGTAACTTTCAGTAGTGTCTTCATTAAAGGATCGAGGGGATTCAAATAAATATCAAAATGACATGATGTTCCATGGAGGATCCAAAAACTTTATGTCATGAATGCTTGATTAGCTTAAAAATGCTTTTTAAGATTGGTGCTCAGTCGATCTTAAAAAGTCTTGAAAACAGCCTCTGGCAGGACTGCGTACAATACACTCTTCTGGTGAGGTCTTTCTCCAGACACCGCGCATAGCGGTAGTTTTAGTGCATCAGGTTGCCCTTTTTTGCCCAGTCAATATACTTGTATTTTAATATAGAAATATAATATCAGGAATGGTTATTTTTTTTTTTATTTCTCACTCGATGTCTGGTATCTTGTGTTGGAGCCCCGACTAATTCGAATTGTGCATTGTAAGGCCCAGGATCCATAACAGGCCCATTCTGGGGCAGTAATGAAAATTGTAAAATAACAGGATCCATGTTCGAACAGAAAGAAAAATCAATAAAATAATTGTTGGTGTGCGCATGCTGATTGGAACACCATCGTTACGAAAACCAATGGTAAACAACTCTAATTAGGACATGAAGAATCAGCTCAAACAAGAAAAGAAGAAAAATTATGATTTCATTTGAACTCTAAAGTACAACAGTACAATAGAATTCTGTTGAACCATCATAACTTGTTAACAAACATAGTTCTAAACTTCTAATTTACAAAAAACATGTCAATAGAGTGACTAAACTTCTAGTTCAACTCAAACATGACACAACATGTACAAATTAAGCAAAACAATTTACAATGCAAAAAGTCAAACAGAATTTTCAAGAAGAGAATTCACATGATCAAGATTTTTCCCATTATGACCAGCTTTTTCTATGTTCATCTTTACCACTCGGTCCATTCATAACACTAGTTGGAGAAATTGGTTCTTCAGTAGCAACACTTTTTTCACTAAATCTTCTCATATATTCCATTTTCTTGTTTGATTTTCTTGTATTTGTAGTTGATCTTGATCTTGAATTTCCCCCTGTAATTGTAGGAATTAAGTACCATCCAATTGAAGTACACATTATTGCAAATGACTTACCATAAATAGCCAAAAATACCAATATCAATATTATAGTCAATGGCAAATAAAACATTGGCCTCTTCAAACTTTTCCACTGTATCAACTTCCAAGAAACACTCTTCTTTATCGGCCTTTCCTCGGACTTAGCTTTCCCTTGTTGACATTCTTCGTATGTTTCATGAGTCAGTTCCCTTATCGGGGACTCTCCTTTTTCCTCTGGATAATTTTTTGGTGACGACTTTTTGTCCTTCATCTTGACAATAATGGGCTTAGCATCGTTAGCATTCGAAAAAACGAAACGTACGAAAGATATATCATCAGGGGCAATTTCGGAATAAATCCTTTGTTTTTTATTTTCAAGATCAGCCAAAAGTGCAGAGAATTTATCAAGGCCTCTATCTGAATAAGGATTATTTTTATTGCTAGACCTTGTTCTTGATAAACACTTCTTTGGTTTTTTGAGAGTTGAACATGGGCTTAATATTTCTATATCATCTTCATCATCTTGATTATGATGAAAAGATCCACAAATAAATGGATTAACCATACTGAATAATAATAATAATACAAATTTGGAATTTCTTTTTTGGGAGATGGAGAATATGGATGTTGTTTTTATGTGTTTCAAAGGAAAAATAAGGGGTGAAATGAGCTTATTTAAAGTTTTGTTTGGAAGGGCCAATATAAGTGGGGATTTTATGGAATGGTCAAATCAAAAATAGGTGACTTGAATTATTTTTTATTTTATTTTATTTTATTTTAAATTGTTTAAGTCTATAGAAGCTTCTTTCAGTACATCGATGATGTTTGACTTTACTAATAGTACTTGTCTTGAGAAAGAGGTAATAATATAAAAGGAAATTATATTATATGGAATGTTAAACAAAATTAGAATTGGTCCAGATCTGTAATATTGATATTATATACTATCATGTATTACTCTGAGGTGGAGTCAGAATCTAAAATTTATCAAATTGAAATTTTTATTTATTTTAAGTTAATAATTTCTTAAGAAAAAAATAAAAAATTTGAAGTTAAAAATTTCAGTAGCTCAATTAATTGTCTATTTAAACTTCTACTTAACGCTAAGAGTTTGATTTCTGATTTTATCTTATTTTTCCTTTTTTCTACCCCCATTTTTTCAAGAAAAGAAATCCTGTAAGTTATTATTTTAATTCTTTTTCTCCCTCTTGAAGTTCTTATAATTCAACAAGGAGGACAAAAAGAATGGAATTCTCGATCGTGGTAGACCTACAATATTGGATCTTATATTTATGTTAATAAAACTTGCTAAATATATATAAATAAGAATGGAATTTTCGATCGAGGTAGAGCAGCAATATTAGATACTGATTCAAATAAATTTAATAATATTCATTTTGATCTTATATTTATATTAATAAAATTTATTAAATATATATAAATATTTAATTGTGAATAACTAAAACAAACTATAAATTTAATAAAATTAAAAATTCATAAACTCGAAATTTAGACTCTTCTCTTCTCACTCCAATAGTAATGAAAGATTCCCGTTGATATTTCTAGACTATACGTTTGATGATCCAAAAATTATTTTTCTAGATTAAATCTTCTTCTACTTTTTAAATTTTTTTTAAACTTTTATTTTTAATTATTTCAAATCAACCCCAGCTTCTTGCATAGTTATCCTTCATTTTATTGAATCGTCATACAAAACCTTAACTGGTGATTATAGGAATTGTCTTTCAACACAAAGCCAAATTAACTGTTCATAAATAATTAGATAAGTCTAGAGGAAAGAAAAACCAGAAAAATAATCTGCTTATGACATCTAAAGAAAAACATTTTGGTTCAAGTAATCAATTTTAACAGTCATAAAATTAATATTTTTAGGCAAAGAATTTAATGTTGCTTCTGGATAGTACTTCCTATAATCACCTATCCAAAGTAGTACAGCCATAGGTGTGGAGAGCCTAAAATGGTAGTAAGTACCAATTATGGAATTATTATTTTTTTTCCATATAGTTAGTTTTAGATTACTTGACTCTCATATTAAAAAATAGTTATTTTAATTATTTTTTTTAAAAAAAAAACACAACCTCGGTAACTTTTTCTGCCCTTAGCATTAACACTTTGTGTTGAGCACTATGTGGTAATCTGTTCACTATGCAATAACGCAACCCACACAAGAAATGTAAACCAAACTAGACAAGCCTCACGCGATGAGCTCATGGCTAACGACATACGAAAGCTCCATGGGAAACCCACCTCTCCACCACTCAACAATACCCTTACGAGCTAGTTGTTTCAATTTATTATTGGTCCAATTTACAAAATTGAAATAATTTTCTTATAATTTTTTTTCTACTCTTGATATTAAATAATTAGTACATAAAATAGTAGTAGTTAAATTCAGAATGTCCAAAAATCATTAATAAAATTAATTTAGCAAATTACACATTTAATAAAAAAAAAAATTTAAGACATTAAATCAACAAAAATCAAGTAAAATAAAATGAAAGCTAGAGTATATTTCCATAATAATTCGTGGCAAACACAACTATGTTGGGTTCTGTTCCATGACACTACATTGTGGTGGAATTAGGTTAGTTATAAAAATGGAAAAGGGTCAGAAATATCGTTCAAGTATTGAAATTGGTTCAATAATTACTATTGAAGGGTATTATTGACAGGTTAGAAATACCCTTCAACTATTCTAACTCTTCCTCAATATTATTAAACCAATTTTAATAAGGATATTTCTGATCCTTTTCCGTTATAAAAATAAAATTACTATTTTTGTAGTTCTAATTAGACCCAGGCCTCTTTATCCACCAGTCAACTAAAAGCCATGAGCTCAACAAGAAAAATCTTCTTTCTTACCGGATTCTTTTTTAGCTCCAGGAAAAAAACATCATTTCCACCTCATACTATATAAGAAAAATTTAAATCACACCTAAATTATATAAGTAACCTATTACACACCTTAACTATATAAAAGTGATATTATTA
>NC_061114.1:220446946-220477734 GCF_002878395.1 Capsicum annuum | reverse complement strand
AAAAAAAGTATAAATAAAGATAACTATTGAAACCAAAATTTATTCTTAACATAATTATCAATAGAGTTAATGAGGAGAGAGAGAATATTAAAGACTAAAAAATAGGAGATAATAACAAGCACTTAATTTTAAAAAAATATTATTTCTAAAGAATTGCTATAACTTGCAATTAAATCTTTAATTCAATAATTATGTAAAAGTATTGCTATAACTTGCAATAAACAATCTAATAACTATATACAAAATAATTTTCACAATTTTTTTTCCTTTGAGTTAATTTTTGGGGTATAAGTTAGGTCAGAGACTTAATTAACATGGTACTAGAGTTGAGTATTATATTCTCGACTTCTTACGAGGCTTGATAATCCTCCTTTTTTGACGTGTGAATTAGATCAAAATCCTAATTTGATTACTAATTACTAATTTATTTCAAAATTACTCTTTTCTTTAATGAGTTTTTCAACTTCGGAAAGATGCAAAAAGGTAATGTAGACTATATATTCTTTGATTTATGTCGTTTGCTAATTTTCTTAAAGAATGTGTCACGCTCTAAAAGTTCACTTATTATGAAATGAAAGGAGTATCTAGTACTTATTTTGGAACAAATCAAAAAAATTCACTTTATAAAATATTTCTCGTCAAAGATGACTATGACCCACTCTTACAATTTTAACTCCAGAGTTAAGACATGTAGTTGAGTATGGAGCATGAGGATAGAGGCGGTCACGAAATTTAAAGTTTATGAATTACTACAACAACTTTAAATTAGTATATATAATATAATAATAAGTTGAGTTCAAAATCAAATAATATTTAAAATATTCATGATTTAAATAAATAACGTTATCTTCTTTTTTTCAAAACAAGCTTGTACTTATATTAGAGTGGATTTCAATGCCTAAAAACGTGCTCTTATTTTCCACTGTTTTACAATTATAAAAAGATGTTTTCTATTACTTATCTAATCATATAGAATACTTAAATGGTTCCGTATGCGATTTTCTTCTTTTGTTTTGGCTGTAGGTATGCATACTGTAATTTTTTATTTTTATTTTTAATTTCCATAGAATTTTGAATTAGTCTATGCTTAAAAAGACAAAATTTTTACATCGAGTTGACAACTTGTTAAATTTGTACTTTGAAATGGACAGCCAGAAGCAATTGAATGGTGTGGTATTGATCTATTGGATAAACTAATTGACTAATATTTACAATAATATTTACTCATTTAGTTAATATATTTATAATGATTCAGCTTAATTAATTATTCAAACGTTATCCAGAAAGATTTTTAAAAAAATGACTTGTTTAACTTATCCTTGAATATTTGGCCAATTCAACCAAACGGTAGTCTATGTTATAATGAAATTATTGAGGCACATTATGAAGAAAATTCATCAATTTGGGGAGTGATTTTGAAAATACAAAGTACAATTGATCATCGAAATATAAAATGTGTAGATATCTCTAAAATTACTATTACAAGTTTGATTTTTCTCCTAATTTGGAAACCTTACTTTGCATTTTTCTATAGAAACTGTTTGATGGAGAAAATTATCTTTTATGGTGATTTACGAATTTAATTAAAAAAATATTTTATTCAGATTTTCTCCATGTAGAATAGACATAAAATTTAAAACAAATTTTTAAAGGACTACAATCAAATATCTCATATTTTATGTCTTATTTTAACTAGGTACAAAGTTTTTAAAGATACATTGACTTTTGATTCGTAATCATAAGCTAAAAATATGTATAATATATCCAAAAAGTTATTAATTTTGCGGTCCGAAGCGTCACTTAAAATGTTGCAATTAAAAAATTACAAATAGAAAAAAAAAAGAACATTCTTGTTAATTAGAACAAATTAAAAAAAAAACATTAACACTTAAAATAAAACAGATAGATGTCAGTATTATAGTTTTATCTTCTTCCTTTAATTTTATCTTTCCTTTGGACTGACATCAGCAGCACATTATTACGGCATCCATATTGTTCGGAAAATATAAAAATTAAAGATCATGTGGATTAATAATTAAAAACAGAAAATTACATTATATATATGGGTCAAAATTATTTTGTATATACATCTTTTAGCTATTTCGTAGATCTATTTTTTCATAGTTTAAATTTATTAATGAAAATTTTGATTTCGCCACTACGACGTAGATCAAGTTATCCAAAATAAGTATTCAGTTTCGTACAAGAATGAAGTTGAAGAGGAATCTTGGAGTAACTGGTAAAGTTGTTGTCGCCTCTAATACAAATTCATGATAAGACTTCATACAATACATCCTTATGGTTATGTTCTTTTTCGAGCTTTGTGCATAGCATAAACTTTAGTGTATCGATCTGTCTTTTTAAATGAAGTTGAATCGTGCAATGCATGTGAATGGAACTGCTGAAGAGCATCTAATTAATTATTGAGAGATCTGATACATTCTATAAAACAAGACTTGTTTTATTAACTCTCCAGCTACTCATATATATGCATTCTAGAAGTAAGATTTATATACGTTGAAGGGTACATGTGCTACTTCTTTAATTATTACTTTGCAAATTTTCATTGTATTATATAAGAAAAAAAAGATGAATATATCATATATGCTTGAAGGAACACTGGGAACTGTTAAGTCAACTGATGACAACTTGGACACATTCAGGAAAACACGTTCTAAGAAGTGTGATGTAGACAGTCTATCCTAATACAAGCATCAGTATCTATTTTCACGATTCAAACTCTTGATGTATAAATCACGTGAAGACAATTTTACTATTACTTCTGAAAGTGCTTCGTCGTAACAAATTATAAAAGTTCTTTGTCTGGCTTTTCATTTTACGTTTTTTTTTTTTTTTTTTTATAGGCAGCGTGATATGTATGTTATGCTAGTAGTCTAGTACTACTATTTAAATGATGATGAAGACACAAATTTTCAAGATTTCTAGAAGGGATGGACATGTATGTCCATCGAGCACACCCTCTATATCTTGCATTTACATCTATTTCCCATCTCTAATCATTTCTATAATCTAAGTTTAATTAGCATTTATGATTTAATATTCTTCTAATTAAATTATTATTATTAATTAGTTGATCCTTACCGTCATAGCTAGCTCGTGCATTTGAGATATAACTCTTATATAAAGCGATTGTGATACTGCCACTTCCTTTGATGAAATAATTAAGTAGTATTTTAAAATGATAAATATTTAACTGCACTCAATATTTACATTGAATCTTATGAATTTATTATAGTTAAGTACTCCTTCGTACCAAATTGAGATATCACATTGATTAAGAAAAATAATTAATAACATGCTTAGTTTACCATAATAGTCCTATTAAATGATGTTTACATTTTAATTTGAAGAAAAAATAATTAATGCAAAGAGTAAAACATGAAAAAAAAAAAATTGTCTCTTCTTAATTAATGAAAAAATACAAGTAAAATGAGAAATCAAATTAGAAAATTTGGGACGGGTGAGTAATAACTAATTTGGCAATCAGGTGCTAAAATTCTATAAATATAATAAAGACGAATCATTCATTTATTAATTTTGATATAAGTATAAAGGAAAGATAAACTTTTTATCTTTTTAAGTGTTGTCCCCTGATCAATCAATAATTCAGGTACCCTATTCATTGAAAATTTACTCACCCAAGATTGACCGTCATCCTATTGTAATACTCCCTCAAAGTCAATTAATTTAAGAAAAAAAATATACATAAAAATTACTATGAGTCATAATAATTATTAACAAAATATTTAAACGACATAAGAATATAAAAATACTATATAAAAAGTATTAGATTTGATGCTCAAAATTTAAACTATGTCCTATAAATTAAAATGAAACGAGTATTCATCTGTATCTTTTGTCAAGTCTTCGTCAACCTTCATGCATGTACGCTTCTCCTGCACGTCAAGGTCAACCACGAAGGGATGTTTTTCAATTTCTTTGTTATTCGGTTGGTCGATTTTATTTATTTTTTAAATATTTTAGAAAAATATTTTTTAATAAAAAAAATGTGAAAAAGAACTTTATTAATGAAAGTAATGAAAATAAGTCATTTTATATGGACTGTGTCCCTCCATCCTCCAACACAGCTCATCTTCACTTTCAACTCGGTATGCCCCACTTCCACTACTCCGCACCCCTACTTCATTTTTGCTACTTTTTTGTCTCATTATATGTTAAACACATGAAATGTGAAGTTAATTAACTTTTTTATAAGTTTTTTAAATATTTAAAATTGTTAAATATTGTGATTTATATAAATTACTTTTTATGTTGTTTTCACATAATACATATATGTTACTTTCACTATTCAATTTATGGGATGCAAATGAAATATTGAACGTCAATCAAATTATTTTTTATCTATTTGCTTTATAAACATGAGGATTTATCCAATTTATATTACTTTGAACGTCAATCTGATTGCCTCTTATTAATACTCTCTTTATTTTTTTTATTTGCTCTATTTAGGTTGCACACATCTCTTAATAAATTCCTTATAATATACCTCTAATTAAAGAGCAGAATGTTTGAAATAAATTTAAGTAACTTAACGTTAATATATTTTTTACATGTACACTAAATAATAATAAATAAACATTTACTTATTTTTCTGAAAAATATTCTTACACACCCATATAAGTACATACTTTATAGTAAGATCAATGAATCACCAACAGCAGTGGTAGCCCAATGGTAAGGGATGTCTACCCTACCCAAAGGTTGAGGGTTTGACTCTGAGTATGGACAAACACTCTGTTGGGAGCTCTTCCTTCCAAATGGGGCCCAATGCGGGACGAATTCAGATATAGTCGGACTTCTAAAAAGCGGATACCGGACATCGGGTGGTTTAAATCAAAAAAAAAAAAGACAATGAATCGATATCTCACATTTCATACTCACGATACGTCTCTATTTTCTATTTTCTACTAGCTACTTAGTTCAAGAAGCAATACTTTAAAGAGGTATCAATATAATGATGTATTTTTAAAACGTAACTTAAACTTAAGGACTCTAATATTGTAATTGCCAACCGCAAATTAATGGTAATTACAACTTGACTTTCATTTTGTATGTACCACTTAAGTGCACGATTCATAAACCTTCTCAAAGATCATATCCTATACCCTTGATTTTTTTTCTTTTTTGTTGGTTCTAGTACGATATTTAATGTAGTAAAAATAACATAAATCTCAACCTTATTAGAATTATTTATACTCTCTTCCACTTTCTTAATTACTTTAATTTACTCTCTCTCCCGATTCATATACATAACAAGGCTGACACATACATAGAAACCTTTATATATATATATATATATATATATATATGACAAGGCCGATTCATATACATAACAAGTATGACAAGACTGTATATACATACAAGGCCAACATATACATAACAAAGCTGATTCATATACATAACAGGGCCGACATATACATAGAAAGCTATGTATATGTATTTTTAGAGAAAAATAGGATTTTTGTAATATGTTTGGATAGATGGAATTTTTGTAATAAGTGAAACTTATGTTGTGGATTTGTGTAATTTTTAGTATAGAACCTCAATTAGTTTGAATTGATGGCGCGTAAAATCCATTAAAAAAGTGTTTTTTACCTGGAATTCTTTTTTATACCTAGCCGTCTAACCTAATTCGTGTTCTTCATACCTTCCTATCTATGGTTATGTCCTCAGTAAGCTTTAATGCTCCATGTCACATCTAATCACCTCTCTCCAGTATTTCTTCGGTCTACCCCTACCCCGCCTGAAACCATTCATAGCTAGCCTCTCACACATAAACTGGGGCATTCGTGCTTCTCCCCATCACATGTAAACTTGTTAAAACAAGATAAATTTAATGTTCCTTCAATCAAAAATCATCAACAATAATAGCTATCGTACTCAGTAAAATTCACAAGTAAGATTTGAAAAGGATATATCGAGCATGCACAATCCTTACTACTATCTCATGAAGATAGAGATGTTGTTTTCAAAAAATTAAAAGTAATATTACATAATTAATAGTAATACTATAACTAATTAGTCCTCAATTTATTCTAATCAAATAGGTAGTTATAGTTAGATAAGAGGGGATATATAATTGAAAGGTTAAATATGATATTAGATTAGGTACTAAAAGTGGCAAAATTCCATTGTGAAGAGATGCAATTAGCTAGACTTTAGGATAATATTAACAAAATAACATTCCTTTGAAATTGTGATACTTATCATAGATGAGATAAGTTTTTGGACATAGAGGGCCAGCATATCCTTTGGAAAACTACAAAGAAACAGACAAATGATTAAGTAATCTTGGTTAATTTCAAAGACAAAATATAATTACCAACTTATTCAAGTTTGAAGGATCAATATTAAGTAGTCATGATTAATCTTAGAGGTTGAAAACTGTTTGAAATTCCTTTTTTTTTTTTTTTTTTTCAAATTTTTAAACTCTATATTATTTGCAGAACTATTTAAATAATGATTAATAGGTAACCTTTTTCCGGATTAGGTAGAATATTTTGTAAAACTACTAAATTTGCAGACATCAAACATTACAAAATAAAGATACTTATTATTCAAATTTAATGTAATGTTCGTAGGAAATATAAATATGACAACTATGAATACATATTATGTCATCGAGTTTGACTCGTATATAAATTCTATGTATTATAAAGAACATATTATTGGTCGGTTTCCTTTATCTTATAACAACTACTAAAATTAGCTTTCTAGAAAATAATGGAATTTATTCTTCTTTTTTTTTCATTCATTATTTATACGATATGTTAAATCCGATTCGCATTATGAAGTCCCACATTGAGAGGTAAGACGTTTTTTAATAAAAACGACTGACTTTGTATCTAGATATTCAAACTTGAACCTGAGACTTTGATTAAGAATGAAGGAATATTTATCACTCCATCACAACAAATATGAAATTTCTAAATAAACTCCATGCTTAGCACACTCCAAAGAAACAGCTCATGGTACACATAATTAATTGCAAAAGTTTCTTTGTTTTTGTTTTATTTTTACTTTTCCTTTTTTCATTTCGATGAGGACGCAAGTGTCATCAGTGATGACATTTTGAGTAGCACCTTCCAGTGCAAGGCAAGTAAATTAAATCACCGCTAATCTTTTTTTCCAACTATACTATATAATATAAAATAAATAAATCTGGGCTTCTGGAAGAGAATAAAATTTCAATTAAATTATTGTCAGAGGAGGGAGAGAGGTGAGGAAGAAATGAATGTTATGGTCAATTCACATGTTTAGAAGTTTTCATAATTCAATTATAAATCATAAATATTTGACTTTTTCAAACTCTTGATATGGGTTTTCAAAAACATTATTTATTTTTGAAGTATATGAATTTTTTGTATTCATTTTGTTATCATCAAGACCTCCAAACTGAATCCTCCGGACAAACTATGATTCATCATAGTAATATACTGCAGGTCTTATTTTTTTCTTGGTTTGGACCGATTAATACTGCTTGTCACTGAATGTTCTAGATAAACTTCAAGTGGGATACTCCAAAAGGACATTTTTGGAGAATCAAATACGAATTCGACCGAGCAACATGGCCTACAACATCAACATATCGAGTATGACCCCACAAGTGGAGTTGAGAGAATGACATGTATGCAGACCTTTCCGATAACCAATGCTAGGCCCTATATGATAATTGAAAATGCACATTGCAGATGAGGCTCTATCTAATTTGTTGTACAATTGAAGATTTCAGAAAAAGTAACTTGGTGTTCATCTATTTTATTTTACTACAAAAAAAGAAGTTCAGTAATGAGTAAATATTACAGGCACTCAAACGAAAGAAGCCCATATGATTTTACCACAAGCCTTCATCTTTTTTTTTTCTACAAAAAAGGAAGTTCAGTAATGAGTAAAAAAGACCATACATTAAAATAATTAGTTTTTTGTTAGATGCAGTATTCAGAGATTTTATCACAAGCCCATATATATGATTCCAAAGTGGACCAACTATTTTGTATCACTGTTCCTTGTCATATCAAAGTCTTCATCATCCTTAATGTATTTCTCCTGTACTGCTGCAACTGTTAATTGGAATGTCAAGGTCAACTATGGGAACCAGCGGCAGGAAAAATAAATCTTGTTCAATACAAAATCAATCAAATGTCTTCCAAAATTTATATTCCTAAGAAACTCTGTATGAGGACCAGCAGAAATAGAGCTAACAACTGACGGGCCACATAGGAAGAAGTACAAACAAGAAACTGATCCAAAATGTAAAACATTTGGATATGAACTTGATCCACCAAAAAATAGTTAGTTTTGGAATGTGTAGAATCACGACGAAGTTGAATAAAAATCCCTACTTCGTTATCGGGGCCAAATGAATGATCTGCTACACATTGAATCACCAAGTAAAAAGTAAAAAAAAAAATTGGTTTTGGAATGTCCAGAATCATGAAGAAATTGAATAAAATCTCACTTGTCGAACTCAGGATCAAATGAATGATCCACTATTTTCATAAAATCAGCAAATCCAAGTAGAGGGACACAAGACCACGCTATTGTGCTTGCCCTAACGTTTGAAATTTTGTATGGAAGGCGTCCATTTCTATGTTAAATGACATGAAAAAGGATATCTGTAGTAGTCCCAATCAACGGGACCAACTGCAATTTTGCTGAATCCAACAGCACTTGCATCTATGCCAGCAAATATATATCCATTGCTCTTGTCAATTAGTTTAACTAGATTCCCAACACTCTCTTTATCCTGAAATGGTTTATAAACTCAAAAAATTTATCACTACGTTAACAAAGAGAACAGAGGATATATCTTCCGTGAAGTTGACAATCTCAATCACATCATACCTGGATATCTAAAGTCGTGAAGTTGACAAGTCCATAATCTTCTATCACCTCGCAAAGCTCCTTTGTAAGCTTTCTGCATTATTTAAGCATCAAAATAAAAACAGTAAGCTTCTGCATTTTCCACGTATTCAACTCGAAAACACAATGTTTAGGTAAAAAGATCCTTTCTGTTTATTTCGATCATGTCAAGCACTTAAAATAAATGACAAAATCCATGCCTTAAAATTTTCATAATCTATACTTGTAGCAATGAAATACTATATATTCCTCCACCAAGTGATAAATGATTGATTGCAAACATTGAGGATCTATTTTTCTTTTCTCCACAAAGGCCCAATATTACCTTCCTCATTAGGATAAAAACGGTAGTAAGAAGTGGCAATATAAATGTGTGTGAACTATAAAAATGAGTCAAAGTAGTTCACTAGTCACCTTCCAATTAGAAAAGATTAGTGAAGGGAATGACACTAAAATAAGGTGATGTAGATACAACTCGGCACATAAAAAAGAAGACGAGAAAGAAAACTGTGTTTTGCTTTTCTTTTTCTCCCTCCATTACCCTCCCTTAATTTCTATCAAAGATAGAGGTTCAACACATTAAACTGACAGACAACATTTATAAAAACATGAAACCCTCTCAAGATTGTAGTAGTATAGCAACAAAGTGCAGAAGTTATTTACTCCACAAGCTTGTAGAAATATATAGCAAACTGGACTCCAGCAACAAGATTTCCTAAAATATCTGTCCTAGTTTGACTAGAACAGTCAGAAACTACAAAGTAACGACAATGTGTTATATTGGCCTATGAAAAAAAATCAGCTATCATTTGACAGTGTTTCTAAAGAAAGGTTGAGCACCTATATTTAGCAGAGCGAGGATCCTGACTGAGTGCATTCTGCAAATACGATAAATCTTGGACGTCTGTGTAGAAGTCCAGGTTAAAAGCTGCAAGAACAAGAGAAATACAGAATAAGCACTTCATAGTAGCCACAAAGGTGCTTCATACCTATACTCTAATCTCCAACATAATATTCCAAATTCCAAAAAGATACTCTCCAGATGAATATGATGAACTAACCTAGCTTTCCATAGCTTTCAATAAGATCAATCTTTGACAAAACATTGACGTGAGGAAGCTCCAAGTGTAACATGGTGGATAACGAGAGGAGCAATGCACTCACATATTTCCCTGGATCACTGCAAAGATGGGCATCAACTAAATGGACTGCGGTCAACTGCATTAAACAAACCAAACAACTAAAAATTTCGCTTTAACAGGAAGCATAATAGTGAAGGATGAAATAGATGAGATAACTTTAAAAAAGAGACTAACCCTAAGATCTAACTTCTTTATAAGTTCCATAATCATGTTCTTTGCATTTTCATGAAGGAAAAATAGTTCCACCTGACCCGGAAAATCAAAAAGTAAATAGTGCTCTGCAAAAATAAATAGATAAAAGTCAGAACAAGCTGAGGTGATGCTCAGAACACTGCAGTTTCCACATTAGACAATGGGTAAACTGTGAAAGGAATTTCCATGAATGTGCTGAAACTCAAGAGCTAAAGGTGCTCAAACAACTTTGCTAAAAATGCCCATACTCGAACTTTTACTGTACATAACTCATCATAAGAAAGTTAGCAAACTCAAGCGAGTAAAATATTGCTGTAAATGAGCATCATATATAAATACTACTTTTTAGTCCAACCCTGATCAAGTGTGTTATCCATCACATTCAACACATTGACTCAAGTTCAGATTGACAGAAACCATTACCAGTGACTACACAGAACTATCAAATCCCTAAAATCTAGGATGTTTAAGGTACATGAAGTCATCAAAGGCAGCTCCAAGCCACTGCCAGAACGGGAGGGCAGTAACAACAATTACACCAACAACAACAACATACCCAATGTATTTACACAAAGTGGGGTCATGGGAGGGTAAAGTGTACGTAGTCCATACCACTACCGCAGATGAAGTAGAGAGGTTGTTTCCTATAGACCCCCAGCTCATGACAGATAACAGTAAAAGGGCAGCTCAGTGCACTAAAGCTACCGCTATGCGCGGTGTCCGGGGAAGGACCCCACCACAAGGGTGTATTGTATGCAACCTTATCTTGCATTTCTGCCAAAGGTTGTTTCCAAGGAAACAAAAAATAAAAAATAACATTATAACCAAAAAAATAAAAAATAAAAAATAAAAAAGTAAAAGCACACCACAAAACTATAACACACTGCTAGATAATAAAGCAAACAAGACACCCACAAGGTAAAAATATAAAATCATATACATCACCAAAACACCACGAAGAAGAAACTCCAAGCGCAGATACAAACTAAGCATCATCTCTACTATCATGGCCGAACTCCTACTCACTAGCCCTCTACCCTAATCCGAGTCCACACCTTCCTATCAAGGGAGGTTAAGTAAAACATGGTAAGAAGTAGGTGAAAAAGGGAGCAGAGAGGAAAACAGACAGATTAGCTGAAGAAATACCACAGCGATGCAAAACGACTGCTCTTTCCACATAGAATGAAACTTTAACACACTTAATGAAAAGTAGTAGACTTCCCAAGATATACAGAACATTAAAATGGTATAAACACCTCCATCATGGAATGAACACCAAGCCAGTTCCAGAAAAGAATGGAATGATTTACATAAGTATACATTGATCTCAGTCAAAATTTACCAACTTTAGATTGAATCGTAACCACAACCTTTAAGGAGAGGTTTTAACCTAGACTCCAACCAGTCAATATTCTTCATGAGATAGTCCATGCAATATACGAGCCCTACAAAAAGAAGAATAAAGCTATGAATTAGAAAAACAAAGTAAGAATCGCATGATTAGTCTTCTTTCTTTTTTCAAGTCACGATCTGAATGATGACATTCTTTTTTGCTTTAGCTTTAGAAAGGAGAAGGGAAAAAGGCCAATTTGCACCACCATCCTTCCCCAAAGATTCGGTTAGTGTGCATAGACTAACAGCAATTCAAAGCAAGGAAAACATCATCTACATAATGAACAATAACTTTGCACCAAAAAATAGATAATGGACGTAGCCAAGTTTAGCAACTTGGAACTTTTTTATTAAATAACTAAATGGAGACTGATCTTAATAGAAGGGCGGGAAGGAAATCTTACCTCCATTCGGACCAAGAGAATGTTCAACCATAACATCACTCAGCTTAATTAGATCCTCAATGTTCACAGCACACTCATATCTTTATCAGATAAGGAAGCACAGAACCATATACACTGTTTTCCTATTTAACTGTAAATGAACAATTTTCTTGAATTAGACATCAAAATATGTAATCCAGACATCGTCAAAGAAACACAACTCAAGTGGATACGGTAAAGCATCATTAGCAGGATCCAAATTGATAACAGCAACTTTCCTGCAATTTAAACAATCAAGAGGGACAATATCAATGTAAGTGATCTTATTACAAGTAAATAAAACATCTGTTGCTTGCTTGGACTCTTCAAAAATGTCAACAGGTGTGTGTTGGATTCTCTAAAAGTAGTGTAATTTTGATGAATCAACACGGGTTTGGCTCTGAAAGTGAAGAGCTTGCGCAACTTAGCTGCCTATCTCTAGCAATTACCTACCGATCAGTCAGTCAACTACGCCTCCATTCACAACTAATTGAGCCAACTATATTTTTCTTTTTGATGGGTAACTACTTGGGCCAACTACATGAACCCAATATATTCACTGTACTCTAGTCCGATCCTTTCTTCCAATATTAAGTAATTATCTTTTATTATTCTCCTTACCGACAACGAAGTCTCTAACCACATTAAATAGTCATATAAATAGAAAATAACCTTTTCGTTTGAATCTTCGAAGCATGAATTACTAGAGTACCATTAGCGCTCAAAATCAACAATCTTTCTTGCATTGATATAAGAAATTGGATAATCATAAGAATCTGTTCTTTATAACCAAGAGCAAAAGAAATTCGAGAAGATTAGATATAAATAAGCAGAAAACAGAAAAAACAAATGGTTGAATTACATTACCTTCCGATAAGTTGGAGGAACTGAGACATCCCATTGCAATAAGTGGTTTTGCCAGAACCAGGGGGGCCAATCACTACTTGACCAAACACCATTCTTCTAAGTTCTTATTCTAACCCTCAAAGTTCCTGCTTTGTAAAAATACATTCACTTTAAGAAGCAAGCTGTAAAAGGTGTTTGGTCTTATGATAAACTTTAGTTAATTCACGGAAAAACCCAATTACTAAACCCCAAAGGTGAGTTTTAAGAAAACCCTCTAAAGTATAAAAAGCATGCCTAGTGGTCGATGAAGTGGGTTGAGCACCATGAGGTCTAAAGTTCAAATTCCATAGAGACAAAACACTAGGAGATCATTCGGTACAATATATGAGAGAATCTAATACATGTATTAGTCATGGTATTATTTAATCCTTTGTTTGAGAGTTTATTTATAACTAATACGCTATAAAACCTATTCAGTATTATAGGATGTATAATTAATACATAGCAAACCAATGTATTAGCAATACATGAGCTATTAATACATGGATAAAGACAAAACTACTATTAATACACCAAACCAAACAAGTGGATAGGAAATAGTCCCTGCATAACTAATTTCAATATAACTAATCGCAGTGTTACCAATCCCAACATCACTTATACACCAATTTCAGTACTATTCTTATACACTCTACCAAACGCCCCCTAGGTAATTAATTTCTTCCCAGCTGTTCTAGCCTGGGTCAAAAGAGTTACTTGGTATCGGTTCCTGTGAATTAGTCAAGTATAGTCCGAGATACGTGCAAGCTGGCCCGAACACTGCACAGTTATCAAAAAAAAATAACCACTACTTTCATTGACCACAAGGTAACAGCCTTATGTGTTTTTTTCTTTATTAAGCATTTCTCAGTAGAAAATCACATTAATAATATCAATTCCTACGTTAATTACTGACTAAACATGTAAATTAGGTAGCGAATATCACAACCAAGAAGCAATTTCACTCTCGCATTCTTTAGTTAACATTCTCTATTAAGTTTTAAAATATATCCTTGTGGTCCGACCCGCCCGTAGCGCCCCTTTTTTTCTCCTATAGGTTCTCTTTTAATACCAACAAACAAGCCAGCAAAAGCCATAAAGAGAGAGAATCGAACCAGCTTCAGATTTTGTGGAGAGTTGCCTGAAAGTGGAAGAGCTCCGCCGCTGCTACTGATTTCTCGGCGTCTGTCCAGCGGCCTAGTACATAGAATTACTATATCAGATACTCCCTCCTTCCATTTGACTCTAGAGTCTTTCAACTTGTACGTACGTCAATATTAATTAACAGCATATTTAAAAAACTAATCATATTAATAATATTTTAAAATTTTAAATTTAATTATTATTAATTTCTATAATTATTTAATATTAAAGGTGATATTAAAAAAATAAATAAAATATTCTTAACTTGCGAAAATGAACAGCTAATTTGAAATAAGCATATTTAGAGAGAAACCTAAGTAAAATACAATGGAGAAAGTATTCAAATATAGCAAACTTCATGACCTGAGACTATCCTATAGTCGTAATAAGGTGCTTAGAGTCACAGGTGAATCCCAAACTAACCTATTGTCTGATATGACCCTAAGGAGTTATTTGGTGTGAGGTATGAGGGATAAATAGTGTTACGCTCCGAAACCTAAACAGAGCGGGCAAGAACCGTATAAGTATGTGCTATACAACTGACAGATATTCTAAGCAGAAGAGTTACTATTCCTAAACAATTATAAGGGTCTATGTAAATGCACAATTCTGGTTCACTGAACCTAACTGATATAGACAAGTGAAATTATGACCACACATAACAACTTAACACTGTCTACGAAGCCTTTAGAGAAATAGTAACCGTACTAGGGAAGATGGTCGAGGTAGGCCCCAACATACCCATACTATAATCAAAAACATGATGAAATAGTACTAGACATTTATTAGCTCCAAGTAAGAGAGGAGTTGACCTACTGCTTTGCTGAATACGGACAAGTGCCTAGTATAGAAGTTTGCTCATTGATATATCTGATTTTGTATTTACAGAAATGCAGTGGCCCAAAGGTAGGAACGTTAGTACATAAAAATATGTACTAGTATGTAAAGCAGACAGAATAACAAGTAAACGTATAAGAATGCTCAATGAATCAAACAATAGAATGAGCAACTGCGGACGACTGAATACTAGAACCTCTTATATGAAACTATAACTTATGAGAGAACGAGTGACAATTACACCATATAAGACTATTACCTATGCATTTACCTTATTAACTTATCATATAACCATTTATAAATAGATCATCGTTATTAAGGGCCTAGTAATTTGCCTAAGTGATGTCCTATGCCTACTTTTAATACAAATAATCATGTGATGGCCTACCAAACGCATTTCATGTCAAGTGTACAACATGTGCTACCCAAATACTCCTGACTATGATTTCATGCGTATAACTGTAATCGCGATCTGTACAGGGTACGCTCTCATGGGCTCACTATGAGGGTCTGCACGCTGGCCATATGTGTCATATATTGGCTCGAGTCAGCAAAACTAGTCCAGCCGACTCCAAATGCAAATGATGCCATAAGGATAGGTACGCCACAAAATCGGGCTTACTATAGTGGTTTGGTCTCAATTTTATGCACAAAATTACGTCGTGCATATGTGCCAAGCCAAACCTGTGAATACTTTCTCGTTGTTAACTTTTATCAATAGTGCCTCGTAGGCCTATGTAAGTTTATATTTCGACAAGTATTGTTTAGTTATTCAAGTGGTACCTTTCATATGCAACAACTGGCTTCTTTGATAGTATCGAACTATTAAAACGCTTGTAAGTTTTATCATCATATGACTTTATCGATATGCGATCTAATTTAGTGCGACTATAGTATGGTCATTTATTCTAATTTATAGCATATGACGATATACTAGGTGACTTCTAAGAATTTCTAATGAAGATGAACCAACTCTATAGATACTTGACTTGACGGGAGTGGTACGAACATTTGTCACTTCAACAAATAGAAGCATGAGACGTGAAGATGCGTAATTTCAAACGAAAAGGAAACGTAGTCATGTGTTAGACATATAAAAACTGAAAACTCTATTCACATATATACAGAGGAGACTATGCCAACTATTTTAGGAGAAACAAACGACAATACGTCGTGCTTTAAAGGAGAAGGAGGTTTTACCTATACATACCTCAATTCCACAATATACAACGGGCTGCCCTTTATCTTACAATACTTCATAGATAAAGTAGATTTGCGGGTTCCAAACGACCCCAAAAATTCAATCTACATAGCCATAATTTATTCACGTCATACTCGACTATAAAATAAAATAATTGGATCACTAGGACATTTTATCGAACACCTAGTGTACATAAAGCTCCACAACCTTCATTAATGGTGTTTACACAATCAACAATTCTTATCCTTGATGAAGAAAATTCTATAAACATACTTACATATAGAACGACTTACTTCACTGCCAACGAGTTAACAGTTCACTTAATACATAATTCCAACAATTCTATCCAATTTCAACTTTTACCTTTTATTCAAGAACCTAACTAATTTAACTTACTTCAAGATATAGTATAAAATTTAGATTGAATATCCCCAAATGCTTATCTATAGTCATATTCGATAAGGAATTTACCTCTTGAAATTTAAATTTCAACTATAAATACTATAAATTAGTTCTTGAAATTCTTTAACGTTGCCACAAAATTCTTAAGCGTATGATCCGAAGAACATAGGTACCCTTCCTCTGCTTATAATTCCTTCTTGAAAGTTAAGATTAATTATCACTGTTGACAGGAGAGAAGAAGGACGAAAGAAAGAGAAAAACAGAGGATGACATTATTGTTATTTCCTTCAACGGGTACGCAGAATCTGTATATGTAGAACAACAACTTCAACGTTAGTTTTATGTTTAAAACAAGAATACAATGAAGTGCAGTAAATACCCTCAACACAAGATCAAAGTGATCTTTCTTAGAAGTGTATTTTATTTTCAGAAATAAAGATGAAAACAAAAATGGCCAAGTCGCCCGAATTCACGAACTTTCCTTAAGGAAATAATTCTCCTCACTGTACCCGAGTTTGCGGAATTTTCCTCCCAGGATAAAATGGCCAAACATACCAACTGTAGTGGTACCTCAAACAATTGGAATATCGTCGAACTCACTTAATCGATTGACTGATCATACAGAGTATTGTAAAGACAAGAAGAGAGTTTATTGCAAAAAATATTCATATCAAAACCTGTGAATGAAAGTAGATTTATATAGCCTGTGAGATGCCTCTTCGAAAAGGTGGCATTGGTTCACTTAAATGGTGTGATGTTTCTGGAAATTCATGTCTGTTTACCCAAAGAACGTGTCCTTCTCCAAACAGACATACCAGTTCACAAAACATTACATCAGTTCGTTGAACAGACATATAATTTCATTGAACAATTGCATCAGTTCGAAGCAGTGTATCATTTCAGAAAATACTGTTTCAAAATCTGTATGCATGTATAAATGGATGATTACTGGTGCATTTTCCTTTTGGCATTCGGATTAAATTTACGTGAAATAAACTTTGTCCAAAAAGACAGATCTCATTGATCAAATCCAAATCCAAAGCCAAGTGAGCGAGCAACGACGCGAGGCATTTCTTATTTCTTACCTCAATTAGCATGTGGAGTAAGTGCTTTCTATTAAAAACACTCCATAGTTTCCTTCTCCCATCAATGTGGGAGAATTAGTGAACTTTTCAATTTTGGAAGTACACCTTCTAAATTGGTGTCTCCTTTCTTCCACCATTTTTCTCTTCATTTTTCATTCATACCTTTTTCATACATATTGAACCCAACAATTATTTCTTGTTTCCTGGAATTCCAGTGAAAATAAGAAAATGCTCCCCTCTTTTTCACTTTGACACTAGTTTTAGGAAAAACAATTAAGAAGTGGCCTTCACGTATTCTCAATATTAATAACAAATATATAAAAAGAAAATATCTGAAGGTATTACTTACTATTTTATTTTAATAGATATCAAATATTGAGATAAATAATTATACTTACATTGCTTTCATAAAATTAATGTTATATTCCTTCACACTATTAACTTAGATTCAATTTATTTATTTATTTATTTTCAAGATGCTACAAATATAATAATCCTTAAGCCATATGTACCACGTCACTCTCTATAGATGAGGAGTTACACTTATTCGAGATATTAAACTAAATTCAAAGAAAAAAAATTCTGAGGTGTTACAAATAGTCTCGGGATAAAATAAAAGATTATTTTATCCCATGTTTGGTCTGAGGTATTAGCTAGTATCGGAATTATTTATCCCACCATTTACATCATAATGATGAGATAAGTTATCCCATATATGTAGTGAGATAGCTAATTCCGAAATAATTAATTATTCTGGGATAACTCTTTCCCAACCAAACAATCCCTAAGAACACTATATAAAATGAGATTCATTGAGAAACATGAATAGTATAATAATGATTAAAATGAATTTCAATACTGAAGTCAAAATGAAAATCATCTAATAAATCATAAAGTTGAACACACTAGCGTGTCTGTTTGAGAGTCTCTACTAAGACGAGTTGTTAGGACAAACCCTCAACTAACTCTAATTATCTAAAAAATGAATGACTAAAATAAAAAAAATAAACATCAGTTTTATCCTCTTGCTGAGGTGATACGTGATCATGCTAATCACGAGCTAAATGCTGAGCATCTGAACTTATATTATGATATAAATATAGCGTAAAAAAATGTACAATTAATGCTTTAAATGTATTGAACATGTGAGACATAAAGTTCTTAAACAATCACCGATGTTGGTGTCGGTGCATAGCTTCATGCCCTAACATTGTATCCCATTTGATACCACCTTCACATTCGAGAATCCAACAATTATACGATGCCCATTTGACACCATCATTCACAAAACTTCAGAAAATTGAAAAGTAAGAAATCCAAATTTTCAAATGAAATAATATCTCTAATAAATTCATCGTAAAAATAAGTTCTTATATACTTTTTTCGTCTCATATTAGTTGGTCATTTTTCTTTTTATAAAAATGTTAGTCTCATATTAGTTGATCATTTTCCTTTTTACAAATATGTTAAGAAATTCTAAGTAAGAACTAATTCACCTTTTCAAAAGCTTCTTGAAACTTTGAAACTTTATAAACAAGTGTGAATATTTAAAAAAGAAAAAAATGCAAGGATAATATTGAAAATTTTTGACTTAATTAATGCTTCTTAATTTAATAACACGCACAATCAAACAACTAATATAAGATAACTATTTTTAATAATATAACGACCTAACATAAAAACGGAATAAGTACATTTTTTGACATTGTAGGCAATGATAACTCTAAGTAGCTAGAGATTACACAAATACTACCTCCGTCCCAAATTGAGATGCACATTGATTAAGAAAAATAATTAATAATATAATCCTTTTTAAAAATAATTAATGTAAAGAATAAAATATGAAAAAAAAAATTTATCTCTTCTTAATTAATAAAAACGTAAGTAAAATAAAAAACTTTCTCAATTAGTAAAAAAATAAATAAAATAAAAAGTCAAATTAAAAAAATTCTAATTTGGAAGGAAGGGAGTATAACTCTACCAGCAGTGGAGAAAATGTAGGAAGAAAACATTTTTACTAAGATTTGTTGGGGATTCCCCTAAAGGAGAAAGTCCCTCCAAAAATTGGCGTATGCCACTGTTTGCAACGCACACACGGTATTCTTTAGTAAAAGGCGAAAGAATAGTTCGCTATGTGCTCATTGCGTGGCTGCGTGGTTTTGCCTGCAAATTGGAGACAACCTTAAATATGGGGCAAAGCTGTTCGGTTCACTGCTTGTGTCCAATGTGGGATAAATTCTCCCAACACTCTGAAAAACTTTTGTTCTGTTCCAATGTTACTACTTAGTACCAATTGCACCTATCATGGTACTACGATTAATGATCCTTATTTGAGTTTTCTAGTAGTAGTTGCTATTCCTTTCATGTCAATTTATGTGATATCATTTCTTTTAATGAAAAGAATGGGATAGTACACTAGGGGTCGTTTGGTTGGAAAATTGTTATCTCGAGATATCTAATACCGGGATTAGTTGTTCCGGGATTACCCGGGATAACTTATCCCACCATGTATATGGAATGAGTTATCCCATCACCAAGGGTAAAATGGTGGAATAAGTTATCCCGGGTTGAATTAATTCCTCCAACCAAATAAGGGATTAAGTGATCTTTTATTTTATTTCGGGATAATTTATCCCTTGAATTTTTTATACCTACAAATTAGAATATTCTTGGGCTAATTTCCTCTTCGTGCTATAAAAAAAGTGTGATTCTTGTTGAATTCGAAACAATTTGCTTTGTTCTTTCGATTTTGCCCTTAATAAGAAGTTTTACACTGTTGTCGAGACTATTATGTCTAGATTAAGAATGGGTTTTGTTTTTGTTTCTCACGAGTGGTCGTGTTAGATATCGCTTTGAGGTACGATTAAATTCAAATTCGCGGGTAAAACTTTCTCCAACAAAATAATTTCATACTTAGGGCTACTTACCATTCCATCAAATAGAACAAACATGGTTTGCTCCACATATCACAATCACTTATTTTATCAAATATCACTTTTATCAAATGAATCTTTTTGTAGTTCCTAGTAATACTCAACTTATTAATCATATACTAGTATAGTACCCGCGCGATGCACGGATTGTATATCGTAACTTAAGATCCATTTAAATTGACTTATTTTAAGTGTTTTTAAGTTTCAAAATAATTTTTAAGCACTTTAAAGTCTTTGTGCAAAATTAAAAAGTGCTTATAAGAATTTATTTTTAAGCTAAAAAAATAAAAATAATTGGATAACCATAAAATAAGTACAAAAGTTTTAAATCCGTCTAAACATCAACTTAGACTCTGTCTTTTTATAATCTATATGAGCTTCTTTTATCTTTAAATTTATATTTTTTTCGTTTATGTTCTAATTACATGTAACCTAAATATATGAAAACATATTCTTTTTAAAAGTATGCTCTATTCACTCTCAACATATGTTAGTACATTGTAATTAAAATATTGAGAATAGTTTTTTTTTTTCCAGACATGCCTAACAAACCATAGCAAATACAGAAGTAATAAATTATAATTGATACTACTTCAAATATCACCTTTAAATTGTCATCAATTAGTTTCCGACACAGTATTTAAAAGAAATAAAGAAAAAATTACCTAAACATAATATAAAGAATCATTAACAAAATAAATTTTTAAGAGAAAGCATAGAAGGTAGAATGTGTTGATGGTGTTGAGAAATAGAAATTCATATTTTCTAATAATGAATTGGATCAAAAAGAGACAATACCATATATCGTCACAGGTATCTGCTATCCAAAAATTATAGTTCACACTTGGAGTGCATTTTTCACTCATAGTTGTATAAGGAACAACAAACCTTTTGTGTTAAGAGTTTTCCTCCTAAGGAGGAAAATTTAGATATACATCTTCTCACCAAGTCACTAATATTTTTTATAATTTCACTTTCTAATGGATGGTGTCATAAAAGATTTCCCACAACCACAATCTTTTTAAAGCTGAAACTAATTAATAAGAACACAAATTTACACATAAGATCATAATGGTTGTAGACACCATATGAAACGGGCATCTTTGGACACTAAATGTTAAATGATTTATCGACGCTAGAAATAAAATAGAAAGAGTCAATATTTGAGGAAGTATTTTCTGCATTTTCCTAATTTTTAACCACTTTCTCGACCTTGTTACTTGAGAGTAGTGAATTGAGATTATTATCAACTTCCTTCACATACGATATGTATCCAAATCCAAATCTACTTTTCTTACCAAGGTCTCTTTGGAAGAAGGAGAGATCATGCCATTATCAACCGTGAAATCCTATAAAATGAAAATAGGAAGTTTGTGAAAATGAATAGTGCGCTCTTTATATGTGCCCAAGCATTGTGGTGATGAGATTTTTCGTAAAGACAAATAAAATAATAATTGAAGAAATTAACTCAAAACATTTAAAAGAGAGGGTCGAAATTAATTACCATGAAATATTTATCTCCCATGCTGAATTGGCAAACAACAATATCAATATGCTATAAGATATGAAATTAAAACAATAGACATTTAATGTACCTTTGAATGGAGAAATATAATTGCATTATAATATCCTCATCATTGCTATCTATATAAACATCAGCAACCGCCTCAACATTGAAGAGATTAACTACCACTTTAAACATGATCATTCTATCAAGAACAGTATTCATCTCCATGAATACGCACAATCATTATCTTTGACAGTTCAAGCTCATACTTTAGCATTAGAAAGTACTTATAATAAAAAAAGATCATTGATAAAATAACATAGCCTACTTGATTTTTTGATCAAATAAGACATCTAATACCTTCAATTGATTGGTGTATCTTATTATTCTCGTGCAAAGGAAGCAAATTTCCTTACATATTGCTATTGCAATTTTTATCCATGTAAGATGTTTTAATTGAATTTGCTTCTACAATATCAAGTATTTGCCAAAAGTAACTGAATAACAATTCAGAATCCCTCAAATACTACATGACTTATTACATTACAAACATCTGCTAGTATTTCTAGGTGAAGATAAGGGTCAATGGAGTATAAAAAAATTTTACTGTCTATTTTACATGCCACTTAATTGAAAAATACTGTGAAAACCGATAGTGTAAAAATTTAGAGAGATTATTCATCATGAAATTAAGAGAGAAGTGCAAAATAATACTACACGAAAGTAATATTTCGGGAGAACATCTAATTAAAATTCTGGGATTTAAGCCTTTCACTCAAATTAATTAGTAACTTGAGAAGGTCTATAATAAGTCGAGGCATATATACCTAAAATGAATGGACTATTATACTTATTATTTAAAGTTAGCACATGAGTTCAAAATATGTTGACAATGGTTAGAGAAAACAAACAAAAAAGGGAAAAGAAATATAACAACAATTACTACAAAGCAAAATAGAGATCCGACATTTTGCAGGCAAAGATGTGTAATAAGATCGATGCCTTCAAAAGACAGTAAGATAAAATATTTCTTGCATCAAGAGCACAAACTACAATGAGCAATTTCGAAATTGAGATAGAAGTTTTTTTTTTTCTCCTAGAATTTATAAGACTTTTGAAGTCCGCAGTTTAAAAAACCATCAGTTAAGCCTTATCATTTATCCTTTTAATAATAATAATAATCCTTTTAATAATAATGGGGTAAATTAAAATCAATGGAATAAAATGTTCAAAAATTTATTGTAGCGACAGTTTTTTTGTGTCCGGAATTGAAAATTCTATTGGCTAATTTAAATAAGACACTTGAATTTAAGTTGTATAATAACTAACAACTACACTAACTGATTTATAGTGCTAAAATGCCAAATGGCGATGCCACTTGACTTAACATGTCTCCTATTAATAATATATAGATTTGCTTTACGTTGCAATATATATGTTAATTTACCATTTATTAACCGTTCATTTCGTCTAGAAGTACACCGTTAATGTAAAGAACTTTTACATTCAAGTTATGACCAACAGCAAAAGAGTAATTCTTTAATATCAAAACAGATACAATAACATGAAATGTAAGTAGTACTAAGCTGCAATAAGAGGTTAAATTTACTGATATTAGTAAAATTATTTTACTTTTACCAGCCTAAATAAGACTTATTTTTTAAATATTCCTATCTCAAACAGTCAATGATTCAACAGGTGAGTAGTTGTTTAATATAGGTGAAATTTCTTACTCCCATATATGTGTCGATAAATACTTTACATCAATTACTTCATTTCTACTCTCCTATTGAAAAAGAAAACAGTGTTGGCATTGACAGATCAATAACATGATTATGCCATGTGCCCGAAGGGATGGCAAATAGGACGGGGCGGTGTGGATTTTAGGCTATGTGGGTGGGGTAGGTAGGTTGAAAAAATATTTTTAAAAATTGACGCGATGAAGGTTGAAAGCAAAAATTTTCGTATTTTATGCGAGTTTACCCTACAATCGCCTCCAGGGGCGGATGCACATAGCCTTTGCCGGGTGCTTGAACACCTACTGACCCCGGTAAAAGTTTTATATTTTTATATAAAAAATACAGTAAAATCGATTGTGATGTATTAATAAGCACCCATAGACAAAAGTGTTGGTTGGGTGCTTTGACTTTGGTGTGTAACTTAAGCAAAGTGCGCACCCACAACCTTCAAATCCTGAATCCGCCCCTGGAGGTGAGGGTAAGATCCCTTGGTATTGGGAATCATGTCTAGCATAACTCCTGTACAATAAGATGGTCCAGCATAACTTTCTTTTAGGTTGTTATTGATAAGAATGTGGTCCACCAAATTATAATTTTTTTTTTTGAGAAAAAACAATCAAAAGGACTTAGTAATCTAACAGTGCATAATTGCTATGACAGCAAACAGATATTTCATAAGAGTGATATGATTATGATTCATGTGGCAAAGAAAAGGTTTCATTTCTACCAAACTGGGCTCCAATAAGCATGTGAACCTTTGATGCTCATGCAAGGAACAATCACTTCTTTTATTCCTTTATTTCCACTGATTTTTCCATCCTTCACCAATTATGTTACAAGTATTTATTACTCAAGTTTTTTACCATGCAAAGTTTGATTATAGCGTCTAAATAAGTGATTTTGTATATTGACTTTCTGATATTTGATGAGTAAGCAGAAAATATTGTGATAGCATTTATATATAATCTAGATAAATATCTATAAGTTGCGGGGTTAAGGAGAAGATGATTAATATCGAATGTAACTTACCGAACTTCTTCCTCTACTCCAATGAGGAAAGTTATTTTCTTCATTTTACTTTTACCAAACACCCTAAATCTAAGTCACAGGACAAAGCTACTGCAAATCATTTTCTTTTAACCTCAACTTTATGTTGTTTCAAGAAGAAAAAAAGGTTAGGAGTATATATTTTTACAGATAAGAAGCTTTAAAAATTGAAAAAATATTGGAGAAAGAGAGAAAGAAAAAAGAGTGCTGCTGAGTTGTTAGGTGATGTTATAATGGGGACAAGATATGAAAATGTCTATTTCTTTAATTAGTTAAAATTGCTGTTCTCAGCATCATCATCATATTTTCTCTGGCTTCTCATCCTTATCTTCCATATACATCCTCTCTATTTTTTCTTCCAAACTCCAGTATCAAGTGCAAAAAAAATCAAGGAAATAAGGGAAGCAACTTGATTTTGTTTTGTGTAGAAGTTGATCATCATAGCCATGGCATTTGCAGGAACAACTCAAAAGTGCATGGCTTGTGACAAGACTGTCTATCTGGTTGACAAATTAACTGCAGATAACAGAATCTATCACAAAGCTTGTTTCAGATGCCATCACTGCAAGGGCACCCTCAAGGTTTCTTTCTTTAATCTTTTCTAATCTATTTATAATTGTGGTGTTTGGTTTAGCTTTCACACACCTCGGTTGATTCTACGGGATACATGTCAGTTCCACCTTCATCAGGTGATACGGTCTCAGGTAATTCTGTCCACTAAAGCTACGACAGATAATAAGAGATCACCTAGTGTTTTCTTCCTATAGCTTTCTTCCAAACTGGCCACAAAAAGACTATAGCTTTCTCATGTAATTATTACTTATAACTTCTATTTTGTCTTTCATGACAATCCCATAGATATAATCTGTCTAGCATAAGAATTTTCTTCAATTTTGATTGCAAAATCATCAAGATCATTTTATGCAAGTAAAATGGGAGTCATGGAATAACTAGTAAAAATCATCTAACCAGGAGGTTAATCAATCAAGAGGTCAAGGATTCAAGCTATGGAAACAGTCTATAGCATAAATGTAGGGTGAGGTTGTGTCCACCACACCTTGTGGTCCAGCCGTTTTGTGAATCGCGCATACGGCATAGCGAGATCTTTAGAGCATCTGGCTGCCCTTGTTTCCTGTATAATGGTCTCTGGGTAGTTTCAGAGTCTAAAAGAAGTAGATTTGACATTCTGTTCAATATTACTAAGTTATATGTCATATCCACTCTATAAATTTCATCAGTTTTTAATGGACTTAGTATTCAAGGCAAAGAAGTTTTTAACTTTTACTATTCTCCAACTCTATCCAATTGGCAGCTTGGCAACTACAACTCCTTTGAAGGAGTTCTTTACTGCAGACCACACTTTGATCAGCTCTTCAAACAAACTGGCAGTTTGGACAAAAGCTTTGAAGGTAGAGGATAACATGGACAATTCCAATTTCCAAGTAACTTTTTGCAAGAAACAGAAATTTACTGACAATTCAAACATTACTACAGGGACACCAAAAATTGTGAAACCACAGAAACACATTGACAATGAGGTAATTGAGAATGAATGATCAAGCTTTGCTGACACAGAATATTAGGTTACTTACTGAATGCAAGTTGAATCTTTGGAACAGAGACCACAGGTAGCTAAAGTGACAAGCATGTTTGGTGGAACGAGGGAGAAATGTTTTGGCTGCAAGAACACTGTCTACCCAACCGAAAAGGTAACACCACCGATAAGTAATCTTTTTGCGTAAAATTTGTATAGTTGACATGTTTCATGCTAATGTTTTGCAACAAATGCTACATACATTAACACTTGATTTTGTGTTTATAGGTATCAGTTAATGGTACACCATACCACAAGAGCTGCTTCAAATGTAGCCATGGAGGTTGTGTGATTAGCCCTTCCAACTATATTGCCCATGAAGGGCGTCTTTACTGTAAGCATCACCACATTCAACTTATCAAGGAGAAAGGCAACTTAAGCAAGCTTGAGGGTGACCACGAGATGAATCCCGCGATGACAACAGAAGTTACTGCAGAATCATAAACAGACGAAACAACTGATCGTGTCTTAGCTTTCCGCTATCATGTCTACCTGTCTCCTATATTCAAGAATCTGAACGTGCTAAGCATTATTTCATTGAGGTCTTCAGCAGCATCCGTTAATGTGCTTCCATTCCGCAGCCTGTGTTTTCTCGCATCTTGCATTTATTTGATGCTGAATTGTAATCTGCTTCTGTGTGAAGATTTTGACCTTTTTTTATTGTGCTTCACTTGTGTTGTGTGGATGTTAAATGAGATTGCATATAGCACGATTTTTCTGTCCAGTGCCACGAAAATCTTTGCAACATACTCTTTTCCTCCTAAAACTACATATGGACCTTTGAAGCTCACATGATCCATAAGGTCTGCACACACTCTACCCTCCCAAACCCCAGACCCCACACCCGTGGGATTCACTCGGTATGTTGTTGTGATGACATTGCATTTTGCGCCATGGTCGAGACCACTTTGTTTTCAGCCACTTCCATCCTCTCTTCTACTTGATACTTTCATTGATAACAACTCTTTAATCCATTAACAGCACTCTAGAAACTTGACAAGGGGAGAAAAGCAAATTTTGTAAAAAGGAAGGCAAGATTTGGCACAAGAGGGTATACAACCCTTCAGATATCATTTCCACACAAGGCAAGAAATAGAAACAGACACACGTACTTGCGAAGAATCAGAAATTTCTCAGTACACAACAAAAAGAAAATCAGCAGGATGTCTGAAAGTTCACAAAATTCACCAGCCATTCACGAAGCTGCCAGAGGGAACAAAGATATAAAATGCTGCATGCACAATGAAAACTTTAAATGTTGATTAATGAGTATATCAAAGTTCAACATGATAGATATTGAACTAACCAGCTAATCGCCTTTGCACCCTGCCATGCCAAAATGAAAAAGAGAGAATTGAAAAGGGAAAGAACAAGAGTACGAAAAGAGTCAAATTCATACAGGAAAGGAAGCTTGAAAACATCTAGGTTACATTGAAATCAAGATTTTTATGAGACACAAATCGTTACAACAGAACAAAAGTCTTCCCAGCATAATAAAACCTGCTAACATGCTCAAAGACTATAAATAGGAAATTTCTTGCTGCACTCTCTCTTTTGAGTTTTGACTGTTAATGTACACAGAAAGATCATTCACAAGAAAAATCTGCTCCCTCCAATACCTGACCATTCTGAGTAATACATCTCAAGTCTATAATGTAATTGTCTCGCAGAAAACCAAACCCAAAGGTCCCATTTTCATACTGCCAAATTCTTCCCTCCGCCTGCCTAGGATGTACAGCAACCGAGCCGTAGCTTGAGTTCAAGCAAAGCATGCACGAAATTTCTCTCTTATCAGAACAAGGCAGAATCTCACATGGTTCATCAGTTTCGGTAAGGGGCTGAATATGCATGCGACTCTCATATATGATTTTTTCTTCAGAAGATAAAGGAGACTGAATGGATATGGTATTCGAAATCCAAACTACTGGGACATAGGTAGAGAAAGGGAAACATAAATCCACAAGCCTTCTGCAAGCAACACCACCAATTTCACCATATGAGACAAGGAAGAACTCCAAAATCATATCATTGCAGAGTCCCTGCAGTGAAAGCAAAGCCAAAACATCAGATGAGCGGGTTTTTTGCGGTTAAGTATGCATCAACGTCACCTTTCAGCATAAGGGTAGTACACAGTATGTACAAACTGGCAAACTAAATATCTGCAATCCATGCAGTTCATATATAAATCAATGGAAGCTACCCATGAGGGTGACAGTTGATTTATTACAGGAATTATTCACCTTAACCCTAATGGAGGATAAGTATTCAGTAGCACATATTGAAATATATTATCAAAACAGTTCAACTTTACGCCAATAAAAAAGCTTGATCAAGGCACATAGAACATGCTTGCTGAAGGAATCTTTAAAAATTCAGAGAAAAATAAATAAATTCTTGATTGGAAGAATTAGTAAACCTATATCTTTAGGGTAAAGACTAGAACGGATACAACAGGAAACCCTTGCAACTGAAATCCTAACAGAGACAGTAGGACACTTGAACTATCAAGCAAACCAGCATTTAATTCAAATGTACAAGTCCAGATATACGTCTTGGTTGAGCAGTTATTACTTAAGTCACTTGGAATTGCAGAACCGGAAGTTACCCTTCAAGTTCCGGAAGAAGGTATTTGGATCCCTTATAAATAAAATTGTCAAATGGTAGTTCTTACTGAGAGGAATAAGCTGGGATACAGAAGGACCAAATATGATCAACATAACTTCAGGTAAGAAAACAGAAAAGAAAATAAGGATATTGGTAAAATAAGTTGAAAATCAGTACCTCATGTACATAATGGTTAGTGGCATCATAAATAGAGCAAATTACCAAAGCTCAAGTTTGCAGCTAGTTTTTTTGTGTCATACACCGTGCTCATACACTTTACTGAAGATTAACACTCCATATCAATACGACACCCAGTATGCATACATGCATATTACCCGGTGTACAATCACAAGTGATTACACCTCATCAAAAATCAAGGCTCTACCTAGTCATATCTATAAAGCTTTATTCTTAACTTACTTATACTTACTTAGATCAGTCCTGGGTTACCACCTTAACCAGATACCTAATTATCTCTATAAAGTTTCATGCTTTACTTATGCAAACGTAAATTTTTAAGAACAAAATCAAAGGCCAAACCTTAATTTCATGAAAAAGTATAACTGCTGATAAAGATCAAGTTTTTCTCTAACAGAATACTTCCACAGGCAAGAAAACACAACAATCAATTTGCAAACTTATATATAAGCAAAAGGAAGCAGGAACAAGACCTTCCACAATCCCTGCAAAGGCCTAGCTGGTGTAGGTGAACAATTCGCTATTTTCTCTGCCTCCTCGCCGAGCCATTCCCACCAGGACCTGTCTTCTTGGCAAAATATTGATAAATTTCAAACATCAACCTATCCGGCGAACTCCCAGCAGACACACATAAATCTTCATACTCCTCTTCCCTCATATTCCCCGAGTTTGAAACATTCCCCAAGTACCCAAATTTATTACCATTTTCTTTCACAACAACATGAGTTTTTCGAATGAATTTCACATTCACTGGAACCAATTCACTCACCCCAAAACCCAAATCATCTGAATTCATCACAGTTTCCAATAAATCCACAGGATTAAGATAATTAACAATTTCACCCTTGGGAGTAATACCCATCCATAAAAACGGCAACTTAACCACTTTATAAGTACCCATTCTTGCTGGCTTAACCCTAGAACCAGCTACATAAAACGGACCCCACTCGAAAAAAATCAAGGGGGAATCAGATTCAGCACCATTACGGCACCAGAATCCAATAAGATTCTCATACTCCGAAAGGGTATTGTAAAGAAGCTTATAGGAAATCTTACCATTACCCCATTTGTCAATTTGGGTTTTCGATCCCCATTTTCGGTCACACATGTTAAACCAGAGTCTTGGGTCATCACGACAAAGAGAAACGAAGCGCTTTGCAGTGCTGGCAAAATTGGAGATATCTGATGGAATGAGAAATGAGATGATGCAGCGTTGCGCATCTTCTGGTAAACCAGTGAATGATAAGGAAATGGTGTGAATTTCATCTGTTTTTGCCATTTTTCTTGGAATTTTAGTACTTCGTCTTTGCTTTGAAATTGGTGATTTGCAGGTTTGATCCAGGGTTTGGAGGAGAAAATTGGATTTCTTGAAAATTCAGAGGGTTAAATAGTAGGAGAAGATTTTGATGATGGAATTATTCAATTTGCGAAATGGGATTTTCCTCTTCTGATGTGTGATTCAAATGGTAATTTTGAAGGGAACTTGCACCGAAATAAATAAAACGAAAGAAAATAATAGCATGAGTAGTAAATTCATTAGGATTTATTGGGGGAATAGCTT
>NC_061114.1:220418200-220443946 GCF_002878395.1 Capsicum annuum | reverse complement strand
AAGCTATTCCCCCAATAAATCCTAATGAATTTACTACTCATGCTATTTTCTTTCGTTTTATTTATTTCGGTGCAAGTTCCCTTAAAAATTACCATCTGAATCACTCATCAGCAAAGGAAAATCCCATTTCGCAAATTAAATAATTCCATCATCAAAATCTTCTCCTACCAAGAGATACCGCTAATGTCAACTGCACAAACCCTAACAATTTGAACCCAAGGCCTTGAAGAAACTTTAAACAACCATTTCAACATTATGAGTTTTTCAAGGCTAGAGTGGTCTAACTAGTTGTTAGTAAAACAGAACAACTTAGTAACTGTGAAAAACACTGAAGAATTTCAAAAAATTTCAACAATCTTACCAAGTTGCTCACCACATGACGTTGCATTTTGTACCCTGCTTGAAACCACTTTGTCCACCTCTTCCATCCTTTCCCCTTGATAATTTCATGTAGCAATTCCTTACACCATTAGCACTCTGGAAACTTGACAAGGGGAGAAAAACAATTTTATACGAGATTATGCTTTCCGCATAAAGCAAGATATAGAAACAAATACCTTCTCAAAAACAGATATAAAAACAAACACATAAGTACTTGTGAAGAATCAGAAACTTCTCTGTATAAAACAAAAAGTAAAAAGTGAAAGCAACAGTTATCAGCAAGATGTGAAAGTTGTAAAAATTCCCAGCCATTCAATTCAGAAGGTCCTCAGAGACCTGTGAGTATTTGGCGAGAGTCGTGACACAGAAGCTGCCAGTAGCTAACCACAAATTACAATCAGCATTGTGGGAGAAGAAACAAAGATATAAAATGCTACACACAAAATGAAAGCATTAAATGCTGATTAATGAGTATATCGAAGTTCAACATGATATATAATGAAGTAACCAGCTAATAGTGTTTACACCCTACCATGTCAAAATGAAATTAAAAATCCAAAAGGTATAGTATAAAGAGTAGGAGAAAAGTTAGATCCATTCACCAAAAAGGAAGCTTGAGAATACCTAAATTACATTGAAATCGAGATTTTCATTGTCATGAAATGTTACAACAGAACCAGAATCTTCACCGCTTAAAGAACCTATTAATATGTACAAAGAATATAAATAGGAAATTTTCTGCTGCACTTTCTCTCTTTTGACTATTAATGTACACAGCAAGATCATTCACCAGAAAAATCTGCTACCTCCAAAATCTGACCATTCTGAGCAATACATCTCAAGTCTATAATGTAATTGTCTCGCAGAAAACCAAACCCAAAGGTCCCATCTTCATACTGCCAAATCCTTCCCTCCGCCTGCCTAGGATTTACAGTGCTTCCTGCCAAATCTGGAATAACCAAGTCGTAGCTCGAGTTCATGAAATGCATGCACAAAATTACTCTCTTATCAGAACTAGGCAGAACCTCACACGGTTCATCAGCTTCAGAAAGGGGCTGAATATGCATGCGACTCTCATATATGTTTTCTTCTTCTGAAGATAAAGGCGACCGAATGAATGTGGTATTCGAAGTCCAAAATACTGGGGCATAGGCAGAGAAAGGTTTACATAATTCCACAAGCCTTCTGCAAGCAATGCCACCAATATCATCATACGAGACAAGGAAGAACTCCAAAGTTGTGTCATCACAGAATCCCTGCAGTAAAAAGCATAACCAAAACATCAGATGAGCATGCTTTTGGCAGTTAAGTATGCCCCAATATCATCTTTCAGCAAAAGGGTAGTACACAGTATGTACAAAAAGGCAAACTAAAAATATCTGCAATTCATGCAGCTCATATATATAAGACAAATGGAAGTTACCCATGAGGGTGATATTGATCTGTTATAGAAATTATACACCTTAACCTAATGGAAGATAAGTATTCAGTAGCATATACTGAAATTAATCAATCAAAACCGTTCCAACTTTACGCGCAATAAAAAAATCTAGATCCAGACTCATAGAACACGATTGCCGAAGCAATCTTTAAAAATCCAGAGAAGAAAATAATACATCCTTGATTGGAAGAACCAGTAAACTTATATCTTTAGGGTAAGGACTAGAAGGGATACAGCAGCAAGCACTTACAACTGAAATCTTCGAAAGAGATATTAGGACACTTGAACCATCACACAGAACCAGCATTTAATTCAAATGGACAAGTCCTGATATATGTCTTGGTTTAGCAGTTATTACTAAAATCACTTGGAATTTCAGAAACGAAATTTACCCTTCAATTTCCAGAATGATATTTGGGCCCCTTATTAGTAAATTGGTCAAATGGTACTTCTTACCGAGAGGAATAAGCTGGAATACAGAAGGACCACAAAAATACCAACTACGATCGACATACCTTCAGGTCATTGGCTAAGAAAACAGAAAATAACATACGAATATTGGTAAGACAACTTGGAAATCAGTCCATACATAATGGTTCGTGGCATCATAATGTTACATTCTAGAGCTTAGGTGGTTTAGAGCACAGTTCCCCCTATCGCAGTTTGCAGCTACCTTTAGTGTCATACACTTAATGTAGAAAAACTCTTTCTATCAATTCGACACTCAGAATACATACATGCATGTTACCCCGTTTACAATCACAAGCAATTACATAAATCAAGGCTCTACCTAGTTATCTCTATAAAGTTCCAATCTTTACTTAGTTAAACTTACACTTACTTAGGTCAGCCTTTTGGTTACACCTTAACCTGCTACCTAGTTATCTCTACAAAGTTTGATGCTTTACTTATACGAACGTAAATCTTTAATAAAAAATTCAAAGGCCAAACTTTAATTTCATGAAAAAACACAAGTGCTGATAAATTTGCAAAACTATATATAAACAAAAAGAATCAGGAACAAGACCTTCCACAAGCCCTGCAACGGCCTGTCTGGCGTAGGCAAAGGATTCACTATTTTCACATAATCTTCTGGCTCCCATTTCCTTCTTCCCTGCCTTTCTCTCTCCCTCCTTCTCTGTCTCCTCGCAGACCCATTCCCACCCGGACTCGTCTTGTTAGCAAAATACTGATAAATCTCGGACATCAACTTATCCGGCAAACTCCCAGGCGACCCACACAAATCCTCATACTCCTCTTCCCTCACATTCCCTGAGCTCGAGCTCGAACCTCTCGCCGAATACCCAAATCCACTCCCATTTTCCTCCACAACAACATGATTCTTCCCCATAAAATTCACATTCACAGGAACCAAATCACTCTCCACAACTCCCAAATCATCCAAATTCATCACATTTTCATTCAACTCCAACTTCCCTACGGGATCAAGATAATTAACAACTTCCCCCTTCGACGTAATCCCCATCCACAAAAACGGCATTTTCACCGCGTCATAACTCCCCGTTTTCGACGGCTTCACCCTCGAACCCGCCACATAAAACCTCCCCCACTCGAAAAACACCAAGGGAACATCCGTTTCAACCCCACTTCTCCGCCAAAATCCAATAAGATTCTCATACTGCAAAAGTGTATAGTAAAGAATCTTATACGATATCATACCGTTACCCCATTTGTTAATGTGGGTTTTCGAGCCCCATTTTCGTTCACACATGGAAAACCATAGTTTCCTGTCGTCACGGCAGAGAGTAACGAAGCGCTTAGAAGTGCATGCGAAATTGGAGATATCTAAAGGAGTGAGAAATGAGAGGATGTTGAGCTGAACATCTTCTGGGAAATCAGTGAATGATAGGGCAATTGTGTTGATTACTTCATCTGCTGTTGTTGACATTTTGGGGTTTTTTTTATTTAGGGTTTGATTTGGATTTGTTAGTTGAGAGAAAGATTTGAGATTTGAGAGGGTGAAAATAGTACTAGTAAAAGATTTTGATGATGGAATGATTCTATTTGGGAAAATGGATTATTCTTTCTTCGTCTGATTTGTGTGATATTCAGCTGGGAACTATACTGAAATGTCAAATCCCTCTAAATACTGTTACAAACTTGCCATTTGTACTTGTTGAATTGTTTGTTTGTTTATTTTCTTTTCAAATTTACTCCATTACTTCAAAAAAAAAAAATTAACTAAATATATCTTTCATCAAATTTTCAATCATATTTATCACTGCTGTAATACTTTAGGTTCAAACTAAATGGCTATTAGTTAAAAAACATAGGTCATTTAGCTTTGATAAGCGCTTTTCTATTAAATACATGTAAAAAGTTATTAAAAAATGATAGTAAACTTAGTCGAAATATGACATTGGGATACATTTAGTCACAAAGTATGACAAAGATTATATTTAACCAATTTTTCAAAGTAGATAAATATAATTTAACCTCAAAATATGATAACGGAGGTAAATTTAACCCCCACAATATGATGGAGGATATGTTTAATTAATTTTTCAAGATAGAGGGATAAATTTGATCCTTTTCCATTTTTTCAAGTCTTAGTTTTTTTAAAAAAAAAAATATCTAATTAGCGCCTTTGAGTTATAAGAATATTCTATTTAAATACTCGAATTAAGTATTTTTTCAGTTAAACATTTCAATTTCTAAATATTTTTTCAGTTAAACATTTCAATTTCTAAATAAAATTTTTCAAGTAGACACGTTCGATTTAAAAATGAAAAAAGATTTGCACATGTTTAATAAGTCTAATAGTTAAGTTAATCATATAAAAGAGGCAAAATGACCTTGTGGACCCTTGTATTATATGGGTTTTGTAAGTTGGACACTTCTACTTACATATTTATCGTCTGGACCCTTGAACCCACTAAAAAATAATATTTCAAACTCTTTGATCATTGACCAGGTCTATGTGGCATAAAAAAGGCTGAGTAGGACGAGGCGCGTGCCTAGTGGAGATCAATTTTGTATTAAAATAATTTAAAAAATTTTAAAAAAAAAGTCCCCCAACTATAAATATATTTTTTAAAATTAAAAATAATAAATTTTAAAAATAAAAATAAAAAAGGCCCTCCCCAAACCCCTCCGTCGTCCGGAACCTCCCATACCCCACCCTACTGCCATTTACCAGTCCCCCACCCCCACCCCATCGTTTCCCCCCTCAACAATAGCCATGGCTACCAATATTTTAAATCCCTCAACAATAGCCATGGCCATCAACTTCCAAAATTCCAATCTTAAACCAAGAACAACCTTAAACAGCCATGGCCATCAACTTCCAAAATTCCAATCTTAAAAAAAGAACAATCTTGAACAAAGTGTATAGAAAAATCAAAATTTTAATTTTTTTCACAATCCAACTTCAAAATTGTCAAAAACAAGATATGAGTATCAAAGAACAACCTTAAACAAAGTGTAGAAAAATATCAAAATTACAATCTTTTCACAGCCCAACTTTGGGCACAAAGGTTAACAAGTAATGAAATTATATCTTGTTAATTTGCTCTCCAATCCAAGATGTTACCGTCTTAAATTTAAACAGAACTACGAGTAAACACTACTAAAGTTACATTATTTTTGTTATGTTTATGAGCACGGAGAAGTAGGAACATATTAAAAACAATAAAAGCCGGCAAAGGTTTTTGAGCAACTTTTTCTTCACTTGTCATTACTGGGAAGATTATACACAAACCGGCGATGCATTCCCAGCATATCAGTAGCCAAATTGGATATCGAAGAACTGGTAGTTCCATTAATACTCTAAGATCGACACCTTTTAATTAGTAGAAGGAGATGTTGTACAAGAGCTTCCGTCGGTGTTGTTTCTCAAAATTATTGATGATATCATCAATTGTTTCCTCCCAATTTTTAGTTGCCTCAAGCTGCAAGTGAGAACTTGTATTGTTTTTGAGAAACCTAGCAAAATTAATGGAGAAGAGAGGGTGGAGAGATGGAGAAGAGCGAAAAGGAAGAAGATCGGTCTTTTTTCTTTTTTTAATTTTTATTTTATAAATTTTTAAGTGGCATTTTAAAAATGATGTGTAATTTAATATAATATTTAAAATGACGTGGAAGCTGACGTGACAGCTGACGTGGGGCGAGTGTGTTACACTCACCAAAAAAGTGTTTAAAAAATTATTTTTTAGTGGGTTCAGGGGTCCAGATGATAAACATGTAAGCAGAAGTGTCCAACTTACAAAACCGACATAGTACAGGGATCCAGAAGATCATTTTGTCCATAGGATATGTAGTTATTAGCATTCGCCACAATAACTCAAGACGTTTTCAACTTGAGGTTGATGCGTATAATTGAATGATGACATATTTTAGGTGGTTAATTTAATTAACTAATCTACGGATAAAAACACGCTCAAAGATTTTTTCAGAATCTGAATAGCAAATTTATAATTGAAACACTTTATTAAGATTTGAAGTTTTTAATTGAAACAAAGCTTAGTTGATTATAAACATACAGTTCTGTTTAACGCACATCTTTCCACTTCTCATTTTTTCTCTAGTGATGATGGTATTCTTTTTAACTTGAAAAATTGTAATATTTATTTAACTACTCATAGTTTGGTACTAAATGCTTTATCATATTACAAACTCTTTGTTTGTGCTCCTTTTTTTTTTTTTTTTTATGGTAAGCTTAACACAAATATTACCAAGAAAAAGATTTCAATCACATCTCTTCTAACAAATGGTTGTCCTTCAAGTCACATTACTTAAAAAAACTTATCAGGTATCAATGGCACTCGACTTGGATCTCCTGATGTCTTTGTTCCTGCGAGATTGTTCGCCTGATAATGATTTACTACCATCCGAATGATCTCTCATTTGCCGCGGCCTCAAAGATGATTTTCCAGAACTCTTATGATAAGCAACCTGAAACATCTGATTCAGCGAATCTTCTATGTACTCCGGTGAAGGATAGGACTTGACATGTAAAGAAGACGCGAAGTTGTTCAAGAACTCAGTATACACAGGCGTAACAAGCTTCACAGTAGCCTCTCTGATTTGCTCTCTCAAGTCTGCATCAGGGATGTGATAAAAGTTTTTATGCCTTTGAGTAATGTCATCAAATCCTTTAGTGAACGCGTCCATTTTGCCTCGTACCATAGCAGTAAGTCCATCTTTGTCAACTCTCTTAAGTTCTTCGCGGTCCAGTAGCCTGACTAGAGGGCCCCAAGCTTGTTTTTGATATGAATAAGCTGATTCTTCAGCTACAACTTTGTATGTCTTCTTCATATACTGATCTCCCATGAGCTTCCCGAGTTCTGTACCTCTAGTTCTCATGTAAATGTACCAGTATGTGTTCATGACAAACACATGAGGCAACACTTTGTCCTTATACCTCAATTTTTTAGATTCAACATTCCTCCGGATGGCATCCATGATGTTGAACATTGCATCTTTGAGCAAGTTTTCATCCATTTCGGGTGATGAAAGTATTCCAGCTTTCCATATTTGTTCTGTCCTGAGGATTCTGACCATTGTCGCGCTATATGCATCCGTTAGAAGGTATTTGAGATAGTTAATGGCATAACGAACAAGTTTTGGAACCGAACCATCTTGAGGGGGAAGAACATCCTGATTAGCCTCAATTTGAAGGCCAAGCTCAAAGAAAACTTTGGTCGAGGAATGTACAAGCAGTTTCTCCAATTCTCTATATCGCGAACAGATATCAGCACCAGCTTCACCAGCGAAAATCTCTGAGAACTCGGACTTTAGCTTTTCAAGTGATTCAAACATGTGTAACAGCTTGAACAACTTTTGGGGTTCTTTCTTGCTTCGTGCTACCCCTTCTCCAAATCGAAAGAAGACAGCCATTATCTTGTCCGCGATCTTGACGAAACACTCTGGCCATATTACTCCATCTACTATTGTGCCTAAAACTTGGCAACAGAGTTTCTTTTCTGACACAAATACATTCTTGATAGCAAGTTCAAAGTGTTGAATCCAAAGGGATATTACTGTCTCTAGGCTCTCCCATTCCATCTCATCGATTTCTTCTGGACTGTATGTTTTTAGGTACTCTGGGTTCAGTGTCATCAATGCTTTGGCTGCTCTTTTATATCTTACCTGCGTGAAGACGCAGAATACCATAATCATTAGTAGTAGCCGTATACATTAAATCTTAAGCCATCGAGCAGACTTTAAAACTGTTGGAATGAAATTATACAGTCAAACCTCTAAATAGTGAACGTTGTCTAAAAATTTCATGACCGTATAATGAGGTAATTTTACACAGAGTGTAGCGCTATACTGAATGTCACTGATTTCATGGTACATCGGTAGAATGCTATTATAGAGAAGTAAAATATAGCATGAAAAATCGGTTCTAAAGAATATAGTGAAATGTTATTATAATGAATTGCTGTTATAACAAGGTCATATTAACCATCATTGGGTGTTTTTTCGAATCATTCATGATGAAACAGTCCAAAGGGAGATCAGGAAAGTTTCCCCTTTCTTAGTTTATGCTTAGTGAAAGATTCTAAGAAGAATAGCAACAGTGATCAAGGACAACAAGCTACATATATTGTTAGCAAATGAAATCTGTTCAACATAAAATGGGAATTGATCGTGCGAATGAATCTGAAACATACAGCAGATTTGCATGACTAGATCCTTCTTTCTTCTTTCTCAATCTTCTATATCCTCTACTCTAGGAAAAGTTTTAAGATTTGAGAATGTCGATTGGCACAAAAAAGTAACTTGGTCGAGAATAAGGTTTAATGATATAAGCCTTACAACAGTGATCAGTGATTAACCAAGCTAAGGTTTTTTGTTTGCTGATGATTATTCAGCCTTAATGGGGATTTAAACAGTTTCCGTTATATCCACTGCTCTAGGCCAGCAATATTAATACTTGAGAATGTTGACTCGTACAACAGAAGAACATGGTCGATAAACAGGCTTAATGATGTAAACCTTCTAGCATAACACACGCAATCAGGGAATAAACATCATTAACCAACGTAAATGAAGATTTCTCGCATCTAACTTGTGTCATCTAATGAATAAGACATATGCTGCTAGAAGTTTTTAAGTGTGATTTCAAGGCCTGTGTATAGTCAATAGCCACTTAGAAGGATTGAAGACGTAATTAAGTAAATAAACATGTATTCTCTCTAACAATTTAAGCTTTTAAATGAGATGATCACATAATTTAACATATTAGCATTGGCGATCGTGGATATCATGTACCTTTTGTATAAGATCAAAAAGAAAATTCTTACCTTCACAAAGATATCAATACATATGTCAAGACAGTCATTTGCAGCCAATGTCTCAGAGATTTTTGTAAGCAATTCAATTTCCAATTCACTTCCTAAATCTGTAGACACCACATCTGCAGCAGCAACATCACTTTGATCATCATCACAATCACTTTTCGCCTCCATAAAATTCCTATGCCTCATGTTATTCAACAAACTCTCGTATTCATCTTGCAAATTCAACAAAGCATCATCAAGCACCCCATCAAATCTCATAGCATCAACTTCATTTTCACAAAGAGCTTTAAGTGTAATCAAAGTCTCTCTCAATCGATGCGTCCTGAATTGATCTGTAGCTTTAGTTCTGCTTAAAAACTCCACCACTTCTTGCAACTTCTGAATAGCTGGTTCACACTCTCTACTAATTGAATTAATCGCCTCGTTCAAATCATCCACTGTGTCCACGTACTTGATCAACTTCTCTACCCTCTTGTTAAACGATTTCTCGTTAGCTAATTTATTAGTCAGTCCAAGAAGCTTATGCTGGAGGGATTCAGAAAGTTTGAAACTTTCAAGGAGTGCTAGAGCTGGAGAAATTGCTCTGTTGATCTTCGTATCGAGTGCCTTATTGGCAATGGAAAGTGATTGTAATGGAGTTATTCTTCTTGATGCAATGGATAGATTTTCTTGCATTCCAACAAATCTCTCTTCTATTTCTGCTAAGGTTGTTTCAACATTGGATGAGAGTTGAAGAAGGTTCTTGAGATCAGAACAAGTTTGTTTAAGTTTAAACATGATTTGATCATCTTGTTTTACCTCCTCCATTGACATTGTTTCAATGATTGATGATGATTCTTGATTTCTGAGGTGTAATTAATACTAGTTGGTTAGAATATGCATGTATTAGTAATCCAAGCATAAGCTATGCACATACATCAATTCCCTTTATGTATTAGTCATGTGAGTTTCTAAATTATAAATCAAATGTCCTGTTAATTTTATGGATGAATAATTTATTTTGTAACCAGCAACTAAATATTGTATAACTCATACAAAATTTAGTACGCGAATAAATTATTTTTTTACTAGCTACCAAACGATCACGAGCAGGGGCGGAGCCAGCCTTTCGTTAGGGGTTCATCCAAACCTCCTTCGACAGAAAAATATACTATTTCTACATGATTAAAATTATTTTTTATGTGATTATAGCAGGTGTTGGCCTCCTTTTGACTAAATTTTTATTTTTTTTTAATATTAAATCTCCTTAATTGAAATTCTAGTTCCGTCTCTGATTACGAGGGTATCAAAATGGTGGCAACAAGAGGAAGAAGACAGGAGAGAAATTACCGAGGACCAAGTTTCGATGAGCACGAAAGAACAAATGGCAATGAGCAGAAAGGAAAATACATATGACAAAAGCCACAAAATTAGACACTCATAATTGATTTTGCCGTCTGATAATATTATACTTTCTCCGTATAAAATAATTAAAAAATTATATCTAAGAAGACAATTTTATTAATTTATGCTTAAAAAAAATTTTGAAAACTTTACAAATGAGTATAAATACTTTTAAAAAGAATTAATTATAAAGATAATCTGAAAAAAAATAATTTATATTTTTTTAATTTAGTAATGTCATCAATTTGTAATAAGATTACCAACTAATATAAAACGGAGAAAGCATGCTAGCAACTTAATAACTTTTAGCTCGCGTCAAATAGACAGAAACATAAGCTAAATTAATAAACGAGCAAATTAATAATTACCTCAAACTTTAGCTGGTATGGGTTAATTTTACTATTACTACTTTTACCTATTCATATTCATTTTAGTAACAACATTGTTAAAAGTAACTCGGTTACCTATGATATGGATATATGAGGAGAAAATTACATAATTAAGATTTTCTTACAGGACAAGTACATAATTGGACATTCGGTGCCCTATTCCCGATTATTTTTGAGTTTTGAGGGTTAAGTTGAGAAAGATCCTAAAATGAGGTGGTCTTTATATTTTATTTGCTATTAAAAAAGTCATATAAAAATAACTTTTATATAGTGCGATTTTAATTTTTGACTCCGATTAATTAATTTTGCTCATAAGGCAGGCGTTTGAAACCTTTCAAGATAAAAAATTTCCTCAATTGACCAAAAGTTTTGTTTTATTGGCAAAAATTAGAACTTAGATATAGGGCTGTGCAAAAATCGAACCGACCGATAAATCGAACCGATAAAAATGTTATTGATTTATTGGGTAAACCCATAACCTAATAAGAATATATATATATATATATATATATATATATATATATGACTTATTAAATATTTCTCTTAATTTCTCTTTAATCTCTACAAATTAACAAACCTATTATTTCAATTATACAAACTCTTAAGTTTTCTTAACAACATTTAGTTCAAACTTGAAGATTCTTGTAAATTAAAACATATTATGTAGGATTTTTGTTTGCAACTAAGATTCGTTTATTTTTCATGTTAGTTAGTACTATTTCTACTTTATGAGTATTTTCTTATCGGTTAAACCAAAAACCGAACCGTTAAGGACTAAAAATCGATAAACCGAAAACCGATAAAAAATATCTTGTTGGTTTGGTTATTAGTTTAGCATATTTAAAAAGCAAAAATCGATAAATCGAACCGGTAATATGTAAAACCGAATCGACCGATGTACACCCCTATTTAGATATGTTGTCCATGAGACAAATAATCTAACTCTTGCCTATAAGACTGACGTTTAGGACATTTTAGGACGGCAAACCTGCTTAATTGACCATAAATTCTGTCTTATGCGCAACATTAAAACTTTATGTATCTTGGGATATAAAAAAAAATATTGTGAGCTAATTATGTACCTTTACAAGAAAAAAATGTATTTTTGTTGAATGTATTATGTATCTCAACATATCCAAAATTAGAAGAAAAAAAATGTATTGAGAGCTAATTGTGTATTATTATGAAGAAAAAAAATGTATCTTTATTGTATGTGTCAAGAGCTAATATTATTTCTCGACAGACTCAAAATCAAAATTTTCAATAATTATATAAGATGTCAAAATTTAATTAAGCTCTAAACCGTTGAGATTAATGTTGTTTACCCAATTTTTGTTACTAAAATTTACATATACACACAAGGTAACTTTACATTAGTACAATAAATCCCATATTGACAAAGTAATTACATAAATCCCAAAATTACTACTAAAATTCCCGGTTTTTTTATCTCTCATTCCTCTCATACATAAAAAAAAAAAAAAGGGGATCTGTATCTTTACTTTTTCTCTCTTTTCCATATTTGTTCCCTTTTTTTCTCCCATTAAACAATTCTTTACTTTATCTCTCTTTCCCATATTTGCTCCCTTTTTTCTTCTCATTTAACAATTCTTTACTTTCTCTTTCTTTACCATATTTGCTCCCTTTTTTCTTCCATTAAACAAGCGATTGTTTCTCCATTATTGAATACCTTTTTTCACGCTCAAATTCAAACAATCGTATACTTAGAGGTTACCAATTTGTAAGTTATCAAACATTTATTGAACTTACTGATTTTATTCACTATTTTTTAGTGTGTGTTTTTCAACTTTACCAAATCACAACCTGGTTTGATTTTTTGTTGCGTGTTTATTTTTTATGAAATTAATTGCTTTTGCAAATCTATTTCAGTGTGATAGTTCGATAATATCATTTTTTTTTTCATTATTAAAAGTCAGATCTTTGTATTTTTTGTTTTAAAGTTGTTAGTTCTTATTCGGATTCTCGTTTGGTTGCATGTTGATTTTTCTAAAATTACCTTATTTTGCAATCCTATTCTAGTTTGTTAGTTGATTTTTTTTCGGGTTTTTTTTCATATAATACAAGTCAAATCTTTGAATTTCTTGTTTATAGCTGCGATTGCTTAATCAGTATAGTATAAATTTGGTAATGGATTCTCGTCCTAACTTTAGTTTAGGACTTAGTCAGTTAGATGATCAAGAACAAAATATTTTCATTGATTTTGTTTCTGGCATATTTGATATTATACATTTATATTATTTGATTATACATTACTTTATTTATCGGACTAATATATAATATTAGACTTCTGCTTTATATTCAATTATATTATACAATAAGAAGATGTACATAGAAGAGACAGTTATTGTAATAAGTGGAATTATACGTTGTGAATGTTTGAATATTGTATAAGGTGACATTATACACTCTTACTCTTGCCAAAGTTTTGCACTTTTTAATACTGTGTAAGGTGACATTATACATTCTTACTTTAGCCAAAGTTTTGCACTTAATAGTGTGATATTATACATTATGGAATACTACATTATAATGTATAAGTTATAATATATCAGTCATTATACATTACTTATTTTGAAAGGTGACATTATACGAACAAACAAGCTTATAGGTCATATATATTTAAGGTGAAATTGTGTATTATGACATTATACATTACTGCAATTTATTATTTAAATGCATAAGTTGCCCTCATACATGTCTAACTGTTGTATAATTATGGTCTGATTTATTTTTTTAAATGTATAAGTTATCATCACACATGTGTAACTGTTGTGTAATTAGGGCCTGATTTTATTTTTCCAGGACATGAAATATCGATTGAACTGTTTAAGTAAATTTTATTTTTTTTACATGTATAACGATGTTATAATTATTGAACGGACTGTCACTTCATCGTTTTTTTTAAATCAGGGACTGTGGCGTCTTTGTGTCTGCCTATCAAAAATATTAAGTGAAGGGCAGCAAGTCCATTCATGTGGGTTTGATGTTGGAACTCAATGTGCACACTATGCTTCATTACTATAGCATTACGGAGTGACAAAGGCAAAAAAAGGGTACACGAGTGATAATGAGGATCCTCCTCGGCCGAGGAATAGTTATCTCCAAACAATTGATGAAAGTGCACTTGTTACTTTAGAGTAGAATTTTTTTATAATATTCGTCATTGAAACAATTAATTTTTGTATGTTAAACGTTTACAATGTTACTTTTTGGATGTTAATTCACATTTTATGGATGTCCTTATTTTTATTGTACATATATCTTCTGAAGAAATGTTTTGCAATTACTTACACTATATTGTAATGTCACTAATATAGTTTGGTAGTTATTGAGTTTGCTTTACATTTTATTATATATAACGTATAAAACTAAATTACAAAATAATGTGTTATTGTATATCAACATATTGAATTTTTAGCAGTAGGTAAATTATGTTATAAGTTAATAATATATTGAAGAAGTGTCTCATACGTTAAAACTTATGTATTACATAACATTATACATGTTGTTAAATGCTCATGACTTGATAGAAAATAAAAAAATATTTAACGTCATACATATTTAAAAACTATAACACTATATCATATATTATTAACATACTTTTAATGTATTTTTTATATTAAATACTTTGTGAATGTATCATACATTTACACGAAAGTATAATCTATAATCATATACATAAAACAAAATGAAAAGGCAACTTAAATTTTCACGAATTATGTTACATAAGTCTGCCATTTCTTATGTTGTTTAAATAAAAAATAATACATGTGGTCAGTTAAAAGTCATTGTTATCAGTAAAACATCATGCATTTTAATAAAATATAATAGTATATCATGCATTACTTATATATGAAAGTTTAATGTATAATTGTGTAATACACATTACGTTTCAACAACTATTTACTACTCCCTCCATTTCGAAATAAGTGAATTATTGGGGTATTTATTGGTGTTTCAAAATAAGTGAATCATTGAATTTTTTTTCAAATTTGCCCTTATGATTTGACAACCAATTAACTTTTGAAGATATATTACAAGATCAACTTTTTCTTTTTTTGGTGTAAAAATAGAAAGTTGTATTAAATTTATGTCTTTAATGTTTTTTCCTTAATCTGTGAGCCAAAATTCAATAATTCATTTATTATGAAATGGAGGGAGTATAATAGTTGCCAAATTACATAGTATATACACACCCACGACAGGTCGACAAAATTTAAAAACCCCTATCATGGGATGTAAGGCAATAAACAAGTATTTAAACTCGTTATCTAATGTCTTATGCATCCGAATGTGCGATTCCAGATACATTTGGTTCAACATATAGATATAACGGGGTATTTTTCGATATCCATCTGCTGGTCCACCTCTAAGCATTGCAATCGGCTTCTCTTTTGCGCGTCAAACTTTCATGTAGTTAATATCAACTCCGTAAACAACCTTCATCTCTTTAATTATGTCCGCCGGTGTATGTATTCTCTTGTGATTAATAAATTTTGGTGCTGTAAATTTACTCACAAAATCTATTGTCGCAATCAAATTATTCAACAACTCTATCTCTAAGACTGCAAGTATGCCTCGAATCAAATCTTTTTATAAAAAAACATTTCCGAATGATTCATACAAGACGCATTCAACACCCATTTGCAGTCTATGTTACGACAGTGTGGTACATATCTGCATCAATTTTTTACACCGAGTCATTGTATTATACAAAAGTTCTACAAATCATAATTTCAGTAAAAATGAAAATTTTGGGCCTGACACAGTTTCATTATACATTCGCTCGAATGTATAATCATATGTTATACATTCGAAATTTTATGATTAAATTTCCCAGAACCCAACTTCAAAACATGAACTTTTTCAAATCGTCTGATAACATATTACCATACATTAAACAATCAACAAATAAAGACAACACTTATATATCATACCTTTGTTACAACGACCGTTAACGCAATCAAATCATATTCACTACCTTCGATACAAAGTACAACCCCTGTTTCTCTTTCAAACTCGATTTAATCACTTCAATTTTTTGCGTACTTCATCGAGATCTAATTCCATGTCGATCGTAGCAATCAATTTTAGAAAGTTAATACTTTCAGAAACAATGATGTCATCACTTTTGTATGATTTATTACTGATTTTTGACTCCCAGACACTGGAATGACGCAACAATATGGGGATGTTCATTTTTTTTTTTCCAGAAATCAAGAAAGAAGTCGACTTTTTTTTTCTCAAGAACGTATATCAATAGTTATGAAAATTAACAATAATGTTTAAGATTTTTTTTTGAAATTTAAATTTCAGTTACTATATTAACTCATACACTACTTAATTATAGGTATTTAATGGAGTAATTTAAGGATATAGGTATTTAATGGAGTAATTTAAGGATTTGAAAGATATTTTCTAATAGCTCTTTTCCTTAATTGTAGGCAAAACAGTTTTGTCAAACATCTCATGAATGTATAACAAACCCACGAATATATAAATATATTTTGTAAAATAGGGAGAGAGAAAACGTAAAGGGATTTTTGGATTTCTGTGGTTTACACTTTTTGTTAGGCCCAAAACAAATAGGCCGAATAGAAGCCCAAAGAAGGAAGGTGGAACGTTGTGAGGTCCGCAAAGCATAAGACTAACACCTGCCAGAAACTAACTTGTCTCTCCATTTCAACTGTTTACCGCTCATTCATACTCTACTTTTCACACTATTCCCAAGTAGAAACACCTTCGTTGCAGAGTACGTGCCTTAATTATCTGTACCTCTCTTCTAATTTCAAGTTCAATATTTTGAAATACTTAGGTCATTTTATGATGTTCATTCTAAATTAAACTAATACATGGAGTATTCTATGTTTCATTGTGAAGAAAAAATTGTGACTTTTGCTTTCATGAGCTGATTCTGAGCGAATACCTAATCAAATTGACTGCTGATGATGCTTTTTTACTATGATTTTTAGAGTATTTTTTGTAGTTTTTAAATATATATCTAAACTTAGGCGAAATTTGCTGTAACGAGCCTCAACTTTGCGGGTCCCTGTGATCCCCTTGACTATTTATTACTCCCTCCATCCCATTTGATGTGTCAGCTTTTGACTGGGCATGGAGTTTAAGAAACGAGTCATGACTTTGTAAAGTTTATAAAATTGTCCCTTTTAAAGTTTATTTTTAGTTGTCTTTTCTTATTAAGTGAGACCCGGTAAGAATAAAATAGGGACATTGCCATTAAATAGTTACCAAATAAGGAGATGTGACATTTTTTGGGATGGATTGAAAAGGAAATAGTGAAACATAAAATGAGACGAAGGGAGTATTATATTTCTGCGGCATATATTTGCCTAGCTAGACCACTGCATGAATACACACATGCTGTGTGTGAGGGTTTGAAGTGGTCTAGCTGGACAAATATATGCCGCAGAAATACGGTAATAAATAGTCGAGGGGGGTCATAGGACCCCCACAAAGTTGAGGCGTGTTACAACAAATTTCACCAATGTTTAAGTATATTTCTGATTCTTTTCCCTATGTTTATTTATTTTTTTAAAATTAAAATAATTGATGTCTGAATATAACAAAAGGATTAGGAGTAGATAGTTTGGTTCTCCTACTTTAGATCGTTTTGTTTTTATAAACGTGGTATAGGGCCAGCTCGTGCATCTTGATTAATTCCACGGGATACTTGCCACCTCTGTTCAGGTAACTTTGTCGACCAAAGCTAGGATAAATGGAAAGAAAGCACCTAGTGTTTTTATCTCTTCTACTTTAAATCTTGTTTGTTCTTTTTGAGATAGAAGGAATATTATAGTGCAAGCAGTTAGTGCATCAACCTTTACATAGATTTCGTTGTTCATTTCTTAAGGAATAAATTATAAGCACATTCTGTTTTACATATCAATTTTCTCTAATATGTGAGTCAATCTTTGGTGAATGCTAGACTCAACGAGAATTGTACACACATTTTGTTTGCCTCGAGTTATACCCGTGCCATCAAGTAGAGAGCTTTATAGACTAGTAATGTAGTTATCTGAGTTTTGTTGATTCACTATTAATTTACAGTAGATAATGAGAAGAGATAATGTAGTTATTATCCTTTTCTATCTGTTATTATATATTGCCGTGGATGTATGCTTTTATGTGGTTTGTTTGTTATATTGTTATTATGTTTGTTATTTGTTTTGAGCCGGGGGTCTATCGGAAACAGTCTCTCTACTTCATCTGAGGTAGTGGGATGGGCTGCGTACGCTTTACCCTCCCCAGACCCCACTTGATGGGAATACACTGGGTATGTTGTTGTTGTTGTTGTTACAACGTTGAATCACATACCCAGAGCGTAGTGGATGAAGACATCAAGACGTTACTTCGCACACTTTCTGTTCCTGCTAACTCATAATGTTTCCATCCCAATATGTTTGACTCACGTCGTATGTCTCTCTATAAGGTGCACGTAACATGTATAAGAACCCGTTTTGAGTACTATTCGTGTGCGGGAATATGGTAACTTTTTAATCTGCAGTATTTAACTTAGATTGATTGACGAACTGCATTTTTGCTTGTCTACAATCCAATAAAAGAAATGTTATTGGTTGGAATAAAGTAGGTATCGATATAGAATTTTTGCATATTTTTATATCAGCTTAGTTCCATTTGGAACTTTTTATAGTTCTTGTCAAAGCAATTAATTTTTTGCTTCGAGAATATTTCCAGAAACATATTAGAGAACATATTCAAATATTTCCTGATTGTTCTTTATTTCTTCCCCTTTTTTTAGCAAAATGGGGAGAGATTCGGATGCGTAGTTGTCAGAGGTCTTCGTACGTTTTCTAATTTTGAGTGTTAAGCATAAAAACACTGCAATTTGTTACTGTTTATAATCTATTACCAGCTGTCCTTTGCACTCATCATACGGCCGAGATCTGCTCGAGCACAAATTCGTCGATATACAATGCACGTGTTCACTTGTGGGAATAAAGTGTATTCGGTCTATACACATGTACTTTTCCCCAACTTAGGTTTCCCTCGAAGATGTCGCCGTCGTCTTCACTTTCAGAGAGAACAGGCCTGCAAGGAAATGTTTCCGCACAAAGTGGCAGTCCAATTCCACGTGCTTCCTACGCTCATGAAAGGCCAGATTTCAAGCGATATGGATAGCTGCTTGGCTATCTAAATGAATCAGAGATCGGGAGCTCCGGTGGAGATCCCATATCAAGAAGTTGATTGAGCCATGTCAATTCAGCCACGACTCTTCTCATGGAGCGATGCTCATTTGCCGAGGATAAGGAAATGGAGACCTGTTTTTTCGACTTCCAAGAAACAGGCGAGCCTCCAAGAGTGATAAAAAATCCACTGACGGATCGATGCGAATTGACACACGATCCAATCTGCATCGCAAAATAAACAACTTGACAGGAGGATCAGTTGTCAAAAATAGACCATGATTGGGATTGTTCCCGGGGTGTCGAAGAACTCGCGGTGCAGCTGAAAAATGAGATGTCCTAGGATCCTGTATATACTGAGAGAGATGTTGTACTGCATAGCAAATATCAGGTTCACTATGAGTGAGGTAATTCAATTTGGCAATAAGTTTTCTGTAACAAGTAGGATCAACCAAATTATCCCACATCGAGCTTGTAATTTTGTTGCAGTATCAAGAAGTGAAGAAACAAGTGGAAGATGGGAGCAATCATATTCAGAAAGGAGCTCCAACGTGTAATTCTGTTGAGTTATAATGAGATCATGAGGCTCCCTCAAAATCTAAATTCCCAAAAAATAATGTAAGTTTCCAAGATCCTTGATTTTAAATTCAGTATCTAGGAATGTTTTGAGTTGAGTTTGTTCAGCTAAGTTGTTGCCTGTCAAAATAGTTGTCATCCACATAAACAACAACTAAGGAATTTGAATCACCATCCTTTTTAAAGAATAAGGAGTAGTTATTAAAGAGGAAACAAATCCCTTGAAATCAGAAGTAAGCCTAGGACACCACTGGCGTGAAGCTTGTCTTAAACCATACAGAGACTTCCCAAGCTTACAAACATGATTAGGGCAAGGAGAGGGCATTCTGGGGGAAGCCTCATATATAGCTCTTCTTGTAACTCACATGACCCTAGATAGGAAGGTCTGGAAGACGCGAATTACGGCAGAGGATTAGGGCCAGTTTGGGTCGCTAGTGTAGGGATTACTTGGTGGGGGTTTTATTCCTGTTATGATTCCGTGTTACATGTTTTATTACGAATCTGTGTGCTTTCCTCTGCTTCCCTCTGTTTTATATTACTTATGGGTGCCGTATTTATGTTATGTAATCTGCTTCTGTGCTTTACTATGTGTTTGTGTGGTATCTCGTGCCTTGAGCCGGGGGTCTTTCGGAAACAACCTTTCTACTTCATCAGAGGTAGAGGTATGGACTGCGTACATCTTACCCCCCAGACCCCACTAGGTGGGAATACACTGGGTCTGTTGTTGTTGTTGTTGTTGTTTGTAACTCACCATGTAAAAATGCATTATTAAAATCCAACTGTGATATGGGCCAACCTCTTTTGACTGCTATAGATAAAATGCATCTTTTGGTGGTCATCTTCACAAAGGGGAGAAGGTTTCATTGAAATCCACACCTCCTCTTTGGATACACCTAACAATAAGTTTTGCCTTTAATTTTTTGTGATTTGTGACTCCCATCTGGCCTTTGTTTTACTTTGAACACCCACTTATAAGGTTAGTGTTTTTTCCCTTGAGATAGTTGAACTATTTCCCAACTCTTGTTAGCCGCTAAGGCTTCAAGTTCAGATGCCATAAACTGCTGCCACCTAGGGTGTATAGCAGCTTGTGCATAGGTATCGGTTCAGCCATAGTAGGAGCAGAATTAAGACCCAGTCGATTAACTGAAGAAAGTGTTTGAAAAAGGGTATGCATGGTAAGCTGTTTGTGCTCTGTAGTGGGTCTTCTAGATGGTGTTGCGATAGGTGTGGGAACAGGTGATGAGAGCCAACAGAACTAGGAGTAGCGTGAGAAGAAGGAGGAAAGGGGGATTCATGAGCACCCTCCGCGCATGTAGGTGTTGATGAATCATCAAAAGGAGTAGAAGAGGAAGAAAAATTTGGCACACTAGACTTGGAGAATGGTTCAGGGTCATAATCTACAATGTGAGGAAAAGGTGATTAAATGGTAGAAATAGGAGATGACTTGGTGTCTTAAATTCAGAGTAAGAGCTAGTGTGGAAAGGGAAATTGTTTTCATGGAAACAAACCTCTCTAGACACTACCGACTTTCCTAGAATGTAAATTCAAAAGTTCGTAACCCTTTTACCATAAGGATATCCTAAGAAAACACAAGCTACTGCCTTTGGTTCAAATTTGGACCTATGCTGGTAAGAGTAGAAGCATAACAAAGGCAGCCAAAGCTTCCAAAACTAGTGTAATTAGGTGAATGGCCAAACATAGCAGAAAAAGAGTAGAACCTTGTAAAACATAGCAGCCAAGAAGCACTCTTCCCAAAATAGGCAAGTCAGATTGAGACAAAGGAGTTCTAGAGGTTTCTAAAAGATAGCGATGATGCTTCCTCTCAACTGCTCCATTTTGCGGAGGAGTAGCAACACAAAAAGTTTGATGTATAATCCCCTTAGAATTGAACAAATCAATCGTCAAATCAATCGCTGAAGTACTTTTCCCTAATTCAAGAGCATTATCATATCTGATTTTCTTACTTTAGTGTTGAATTGTCTTTCAACTATGTCAAGGAAATACTGAAGTATGCAAAAAGAATTGCTCTTATTTTTCAAAAGATTTGTCCAGGTCCTACAACTAAAATAATTCACTTTAGTTAATAAATATTTAAAGGGACAATTTCTTAAATATACATCCAGCTAACTTTCATTGCAAAATAATGGCCCAAAAATACATTACAATTCTATAGCCAAATATCTTGCATGAAGGAAGTTTTGACTCTTCGAATCACATTAAACAGGATCCTCTTACTCGCAAAGAAAGAAAAGTTAAGATGTCTTCCTTACCACAAAGAGTGCAACTAGTAATAATGAGATTAAATATCCAATGCAGCCTTATAAAATAATTGTAGGATCCAATGCCTGAGAGAAGAATAATTGGATGATAACGAGGATCTGTGTAATTGGTCAATATAGTTCTAATAGTAACTGGGAAGCCAATACTACTGTTTATTTCGAAAATTTGATAGATGTAGCCTGTAGGGAAATAGAAGCTTTTACAAAGTGCTAACTTTCCAAAACAATCAAGTACTCGAGATAAATTCTCATGACCGCAATCACCAAAACCAGTTCTATTAAATGGTTCCACAGTAATTGGCTTTCTTTCTTTTGGCTTTAGAATTTAGTCTAAAAGAGCAGAGAGTTCCGTCCATCTTGTCGTATAACAGTGTTTACTCACCCAATATGTATATGATACACTTTCTATAAAATTATATATTATTTCATAATGATGTGTAATGATGTACATATATAATTATACATATGTGGACATCATTGTATACACATTTACAACAGAAAACACCAATAGTTTTTATGTGTAAGCAAGTAAAATTTCCGATTATAACTTTGAGCCTCTTTCATTCCTAGGAAGGAGATAAAAAAACCAAGAACAAAAAATTCCACAGTGAATCACACTTTGATACATTGATGGGATGATAGGAAAAATTCAGATGATAAAAATCCAAAACACTCTCTACACCTTGTATCTTTTATTTGCTTGAATCTGTTGAACAAAATGGAATGAACTGTGAAATCAAATGCTCATTACATAAATCAAACTATTACTCATCCCTGTAACAGAGGAATTGTTTTCGTCCTCTTATTAGACAAACAACAAGAATAAGCTAAGTCGTTTTTTTCTTCTAAGTCCTGAACAGAGTAGAATTCATCGAAGAGTGAGCTGATGAGTTTATGAAATCATCCAATCGCAGAAACTCGAAACGATAAGCTGATCTGAAGTTTGCTCCTGGTGCATTGTTTCTTGACAACAACTTTATTATTAAGTCCCTTTGTCTGAAGCACAAAGTTTCTTATCCTTCTTACTACTGTTCTCATAGTTTCATATTTGCAAAACAAAAAAGTCATCATCCATACTTGCAAAACAAAAAAAGCTAACTCAAAAATTCTAAGAAAAATCGAAATAGTAAAAGTGAAATATGAATAAACTGATAAATAAATCTGAAGAAGAAGAAAACACAAAATGGAAGGAGAAAATCGAGATAAAAAATGGTTGAAGAGAAGTGTCACATGACTTCTATGGCGGAAGAAAGCCATGGCAGAAAAGAAAGATTGAAAAAGAAAGAAAATCTAGGCTAAGAAAATAGGCTAGGGGATGAAAAGTAACTTTTGGTTCTATAAACATTGGACCATTTTTGGTAGCATCAGTTGGCTATATTTGGGAACGTAATTGAGTCAACTGTACTTTTATGTATACACTTACCCTCACGTATACATGTATTCAACCAATACTTTTTGTTTTGTATCCAACAATCGTCGTCCAATAAACAAAGATGGATACAATCATCATCCAATAAACAAAGACAACTTTGTTTATCGACGATTGTTGGATAAAAAACAAAAAGTATTGGCTGAATACGTGTACTACATAAACTAGACATTCAAAACTTATATGTTGTCCATTGATTGTGTGCTGAATTAGTAAAATACATATAAACGGAGGACAAAGAGAAAGAAATTAGAACATACACTTGACAATTGGCACATAACTTTGTACTCTTAGGATCATTGCAGATCTAAGCTGGAAACAACTATTAAAAATAGTCAAACTACACACATTTTTCTACTCTATATACGCTGCTACAATATTGCATGCATTTTACAACATTACACCAGTTAAACTGTGCTGAAGTTCTTTGTGGGACTTCTGGGACTTTTGAGTAATTAAAGATGGATCAATCCATATGCTGTGTTAAATAAAATTTTACACTGCCATTACATTTTAACATGTTATCCCAGGTCACTTTATTTCCGCAAATACCAAATTAAACAAACTTATTTTAAGGAGTTAGTTACCTATTGTTTTGTGTCATGTTTATTTTGATTTTACAGAAGTATCCCGTCTTATTTTTCGTGATTTATAGGCCAGGAAGTTTCATACACCATTGGTACGTCAAAAATAAAAGAAGTTTCATACACCATTACTGAAGGTATTGTTAGGTTGTGGAGCCTGATTAATATGTAACGTACTGTTATATATTAATGTTCACTCAGTTGGCCAGATATGCCCTGCATATGGTAGCAGATAGTAGATCTAAAATGAGTAAGTTTCTGCCAGGGGTGTCTAGCAGTGTGGTCAAAGAGTGCAGGACCACAATGCTGATTAAGGAGATGGACATATCTAGATTCATGTTGTAGTTTCAACTTTGCTCAGCTTAAGTCAGAGGGTGGGAATGGTTCTCAGTTCTTCCCGAAATCTTCAGTTCCAGCTCCGTCCTTAGTCAGTGCTCCCATGCCAAAATTCAGAGACGGCAACAGAGATAGGGCATCAGGCCCTAAACCCCAGTGTAGTGTTAGTAGTGCCCGAACCAATCCTCTTTGTCAAAAGTGTGGCCGAAACCACCAAGGTATCTGCAGAGCGGGCAGTGATATGTGTTTTGGATGTGGCAAGCCAGGCCACAGGGTCAGACAGTGTCCTCAGGTGGGTTCGCATCGCAGAGTCAGCATAATCGTCCCCCAGCTCATTCCGGTTGCCCGAATTAGCACGGTGCCTCTTCCAGTGCCACTAGTGGGCAATGCCCAAATAGACTCTATGCTCTTTAGTCCCGATAGGATTAGGAGAGTTCTCCTGATGTGGTCACTGGTACGTTACAAGTTTTTCATTTGCATGTTTATGCTTTGCTAGATCCAGGAGCTTCTTTGTCCTTTGTTACTCCATATATATAGCAGTTGATTTCGGAGTTAGTCCCTAAATTCTAACAGAGCCTTTCTTAGTCTTTACCCCAGTGGGTAAATCCATCACAGCCAGGCGGGTATACAGGAACTGCCCGGTTATGATATCTCAGAAAGTCATTTCAGCAGACTCAGTCGAATTAGATAGTCGAAGGTGTTTTTAGGTTGTACCTTTTATTCTCATTTCTCTGTGTAATTGTATATACTCCAAGTCATTAATATAAATAGCCCGTCCGCCGTGGAGGTTACCCACGGGTGTTACCACGAAATTACTTCTCTCTCTCCTCAAGAACTCTCTCTAGTTTTCTTCATCCTCTCCATAAATTTAGTGTGTGTGCACGTAAATCGATCCTAACAGGTGTGAATTTTCTCTTTTTCATGTCTTGAGACTGCCATCCAATCAAAGTTAATTTTTGGATCATGTCGTGAGATTGCCCGTCCAATCAAAGTTGATTTTTGGATCATACTCCAAATTCTGAATCCAATCCAATGGGAGTTAATTTTTGGATCGTACTTCTTCAAAGTCATGAAGCTTCTTTTGTAGGCATAGATGCAAATTTGTTTTCAAAATTATCATAATTCCCATATTATACAAAAACAACATACCCAATATATTCCCACTCTCCCCATATACTACAATAACAACATACCCAATATATTCCCACAAAGTGACAACATACCCAATATATTCTAAATATATTCCCACGAAGTGAGGTTTAAATGAAGTAGAGTCTAAAGATGATTAAGTGTATGCAGTCCCCATACATTTATTCTTTTTGATGTGGAATCTTACAGTTGTCCAGCTAGTCGGCGGCAATTTATGGGGTGTACTGAATCTCATGTCTGTCAAGTCTAATTTATGAGGTGTAGTGAATCTCATGTCTATCAACTCTATTTTTGGCTAGAGCCAAAATTATATGCAGACAACTTCAAATGGAAGGGTCCCCACCG